>NC_083762.1:8978524-9078524 GCF_963514075.1 Conger conger | reverse complement strand
GGCTAATAACAAACTGTTGGTCAAGGGGGTTTTTTTCCCACCATGACTCTAACTAGGGATTTAATGATTTTATTTCACAAAAACAGCTTGGCAAGTTTGGCAATCACCCAAAAATGAAAAATGAACTAGATGAACACAGAAAAAAAAAGTAAAGTAAAAATGCTTTTTGAAATACAGTTGTTGAAATATGTTAATTAGGTGCCTTTGTGGAAATGAAAGTTGGAAAGGCTCATTACTAATCAGAGAGGCCAGCCTGAACAGCATTAACAGCCGCAGGATGTAGAAGAGAAAATGCAGAAATATGAGAAGTGCATGAGAAAAGGATGACGGTCAGCAGGAGCAGTCATCTTCAGCTTCCACCTGCATCAGTTTGTACATTTCTTCAGTTTCTTAGTCAAGCCAGGTTACAGAGTGAGTGATGTGCACTCACAGAAAACCCATTTAAATCTGGAAGCACTTGTGTTTGTCATGCAGTATTTATAGCAATGGCCCAGGTGCACTTGAATGTTTCCAACAAGAAAATCAATCTGATGCAATACACATTGAAATGCACGGCGACTCACATTTCCACATTTTTATAAAGGTTTGGGTAAATGTTTTAAATGAGTTGCGACAGCCATATTAATGGCTGCTGAGAGTAAAACAATCCCAAGCAGATACCAAGCGCTGATTTAGCCACCTGCCAGTCCCGGGTGGGCCTGTGTGTGACCTCTATCGAAATCACAGCTGGAAATGTAGAGCTGGAGAGTGAAAATGTACGGGTGTTTCAATTACGCTGGGCACCACGGCTAACCCTCAAAATAGCAGAACTCCATCCGAATATTATGTTTGGTTGGTGCGGTACGTGGACTGGAGTGCATATAAGGTGCATTAACGGGAAGCTGAGTAACAGACTGCCATGCATTCACAGCGGCAACTGGGGGAGAGAGAGAGAGAGGGGGAGAGTGAGGGAAAGAGAGAGGGAAAGAGAGAGCAAGACAGAGAGGGAGAGGGAGAGCGAGAGAGAGAGAGAGAGAGAGAGAGAGAGCACCTCACCACAAGCCTGCCCGCCATATAAACAAACCCAATAAAGTCTGCGGCACGTCGACCGTTTATTAGAATTCCCTCCATTTCCGAGCACATGAACCATAGGATTTCACGTCACGTAGCGTGGGCCTGCAAGTTCTGCATACCTGATAAAAGAACACAGTTAATTAAAAACAGGACCCCGCCAGAATCAAGGCTCACTCTGCTGGCCGTGTATTTTTTCCGCCGTGCTCTTATCACACAACCTGTACGCTCTCTATTTATTCTTTTTTAACACAGGTCATTTCTGCGTGTCAGGGATCACGACCAGCGGTGCATTCTCACCAAACCCAGAAGCTATAATGACAGGCCGGTATCAGAGGGATGCAGCCTGTTGAATATAAAAAAGGCGGCGGTTGTTAGGCGATGTGAGGAGATAAGGCCCCGTGCTCAGACAGGCAGGGTCCTCTCCCTCTCCCTCCCCCCACAGCGTGTGAGATGAAATCAGAAAGCCTGTCTCGGCGAAGCCAGGAGGGATGAGACCTGTGGTGTGTGGAGACACACGCTATGCCTCTCTGGGGGGCGGGCGGGGGGGGTTCGACACCCGCCCCTCCCCCCCCCCAGTCTGAGGTGCAGTCACTGAATCTGACGGGGGTGCTCCGCTCCGCTCCACACGCGTGTTTCCCCCGCTCCGCGGCGTGTTCCCGGCGTCCGCGCGCCCTCCTGACGCAGCCGCCCGCCGGCACGTAATGATACGGGCCACTTCGCCCCTCAGACAGCGCCGCGAGGGTCGCAGCGGCTCAGGGTCACGACCCGCCACAGCCGTCCGTCACCCCCCGTCTGCGAAGCCCCCCAAACTTCACCCCGCGCCAGGGCGGACGTCCTGATATCAGCAGAAAGCAGAGGCTCCTGCATTACCCGAGCAGTAGCTCTTCATCATGAAGCGTTTTTTTTGCGCGCTCCGACATCACGTGCCGTTTTCACAGGGTGACTGCAAATGGAAAACGCGAGTTCAAAGGAAAACCGGGGCGCAGCCGATGATAAAGAAACCTAATCTAATCTAATCTAGTCTCACCTTTTCCGCACCCCATTAGTCTCGCGGCGCAGTGCTGTCCCTGTACTCAGCCACAGCCAAAAAAAAAGAAAAACAGGCGGATAGCTACAATGCAAACAATGAGGTCTGTCGGCTAAGAACAGACCTCTGAAAGTTATTTTAATATAGCGAGCAGGCCGAGATTAATTAAAGATTTTTATGAGTGCATTACGTCGCTGCTGGAGAAAGAGGGGCTGCACATGGGGGAACATGTGATCGAATCTCTGGGGGGGGGAGGGGGGGGGCGTGTTAGTGCGCACGCACGTTCAGGAATCGCTGTAGCAGCTGTAGTCGGCCTGTAGCGTAGTGGTTAAGGTAAATGACTGGGACACGCAAGGTCAGTGGTTCTAATCCCGGTGTAGCCACAATAAGACCCTCACAGCCGCTGGGCCCTTGAGCAAGGCCCTTAACCCTGCATTGCACCAGGGGATGACTGTCTCCTGCTTAGTCTAATCAACTGTACGTCGCTCTGGATAAGAGCGTCAGCCAAATGCCAATAATGTAATGTAATGTAGTCAGACTGTGTTAAGACTGGTCTCCATGGCATCAACAAAGTAAAAAGCTAATTCAATAAATAAATTAAATGGATTTACAAAAATCATACGACCAGCTGTGCACCAGGTGTCTGAAACAGACCAGCCACAGGGGCAGCCCTTGCAGAGACCAATTACAAGCCAGCAGGCTTCATGACCTGGGAAGCGATAATGGATCAGTTTCACAGACACAGTTTCACAGCTTAGTCCTGGACTAATTTCAGCTTTGTATAGAGAATTGAATTTAGTCTACCACTAGGCTTCCTCAGTGCCTGCAAAACTGGCCCTGTAAGTATTATCCATGAGGAAGATGTCTTGCCTCAACTCGAAAGAAAACCAGGCAATCAGGACCGATATGTTGCGACGAATGCTGGAGACAGCTCAAGACAAAAACAGCTCACTTGTACTGGGATTTTTATTTTTATTTTATTGTCACGTTAATGGAAACATGATTCTAAATGAAATTCCATCTCTGTCTTCCAGCGCCACGGGAATCGGCAGATGCTGTTTCACGATCCAGCAATTAATTAACGCTGGAGAAATAAGACGAGCACACTGCTAATTTTCTGTGATTTTTTTTTTTCCCCGAAGCATGCCTCCCAGCTCTCGGAGGCAATCTATTTGGGTCTGCTGAGTTTATTCCGTGCTGCGCATCATGGTCACATCATGGCAGCAGAGCGGAGCAGCGCGGGAGACAGAGACGCGCGTGAGAGACGTGTTAAACACGCTGCTCCTGCCACTGGAGAGAAGACCGACAGAGACGGCGGGCAGAGAGAGGGAGAACGGCCAATCTGAGTATCTGGAAAGAGAGGGGCCCTGTGCAGGCAATTAGGGTGAGGGGGCCTTGCGCAGGTATTAGGAGAGGGGTCCTGTGTAGGTGATTGGGGAGAGGGGCACCAGTATGGGGGGGTCTAGCAGCACACATAATGATGCACACACACGCATACACAGGAACATGCACCGGGTAATGAAAAGGGAATAATGCAGGTGATAACTTCAGTTGCTGCTTTGATAGACAAAGCCTCAACAGGTAAATACCTCTGACAGGTATACACCAGGGCTATGTCCCTGCAAGTGTGCTGGACACAGAAGCCATCTCCGACCTGATGGCAATGGCTCAGCCAATCACAGTGTATTGAACAGTGACAGTTCAATACGCTGTGAATTTATTGTGAAAATGGAAAATAGGCTACCTATTTCACCAGAAGAGACGGGTGGCTTCTCGTGTTCTGTTCCCTGCAATGTGTTTAAGGCAGAATCACACCGGGGAGATTAAAGGACACAGACAAGCTGGCTATAAGCTGCAGTCTTGCCCCCTTTGTGTGGAGGTTCACTGTTACAGACAGCTTTGCAGACAGTGATGCAGTACTGCAGCACCGGCGAGGTCAAAACATTTTTCTCGCCAACCGCGAACGACGCCACGAGAGGGATCACGGTCCCCTAAGGCACGGGCTCCATGTAAAACGATCTCCCTCCGGGCGAGGACCACTACCTCATTACACCGCCGGTATAATGATAATACAAGTATTAACATCAGGCTTTTAGTACATACTGTAGTATTAAACCCGATACCGGCGGTGTGGTGGTACTGTGGATAGCACCTCATGGGGCCTTTCTGCGTTGAGCTTGCAAGAGGGCAGCCTCTAGCCTAGGGGCCAAGGTACATGCTTGTGACCCAGAAGGTTGGCTGGTTCAAGCCCAGGTGTAGCCATGGCAAGATCCAGACCACTGTTGGGCCCTTGACCCCACAGTGCTCGAGGGGGGATTGCTTAGTCTAATCAACTGCAAGTCACTTTGGACAGAACAGACAGCAACGTAGTGGCTATATTACACTCCAGTACAGGGGTGCCAAACTCCAGTCCTGGAGGGCCACAGTGTCTGCTGGTTTCAGGTGAATTTCAGCACGAGTGATGAATCTAAGTCTTTCATTGGGTAAAGAGTCCACACACCTTGTCCTCAAGGCCTTATTTGACTGCTGATTGAAAGGAAACCACAAATACCAGCAGACACTGCGGCCCGCCAGGACTGGAGTTTGACACCCCTGCTCTAGTACATGGAAGCATGGATAAATTGTGAAGCTGAGGATACACAGAAGTCATTAAGGCCTTTCGGTGAAGGGCTGAACACACACCTCTTCACACAGTCCCCCGCCTCCAGGATCATAACCAACCCGGCTCCACCGCAGCCTTGGAACTCAAATTATATTATCATAGCCATGATTATAGCCCTATTTCTGCCACCAATTTCTATGTAACAATATTGTGAATGGAAAGCCTATTTCCACTCTTTAGAAAAGAAGCAAGGGCACATTTGGGAAGCCACTCAAAAATGTAATTAAGAAGTATGTTAGGGGAAAAAAAACAAAAACACTGTTTGATTGCTGTCTGTACTGGATATGTAGTGAGACCGGAGGGTAGCACTTCCAACACAAAGCATGAAAAAGAAATGAAATATTCTGGCAGCAGGCAGAACCAGGTCAATATTTGCATAATTTGAGCAGTGCTAAAATGCATTGTATCTCTACAGTCTCCATGAAAATGATAACAAAGATGATGATGACCTCTTCCACACAAGTTCCACACTGACCATCCAAGAGCTGAAGCTGAACCTGTTTTTAAACCTGGACATCCTTCTTTGTCTCCCAGAAAAGACTAATCCAGGACCCAGTGATCTCTCTTGAAAAAGTAGCCAGTTCCTACACACTGGCTACTTCAGGACTGACCAGCCCTAGTCACAGAGGACTACTGGGCATTCTGGATTTATTTGATAAATAACAGAGGTAAATTTTGGTCTGAAATGATTGACGACACTTATGTTCTCATGGACCAAATGCTGACCACCCATTGGCTTCCTTTAGTGGTCAGCATTTGGTGCCCGACAGCACCCAGAATTGATCCCATACGCCTACAAATCACAAATTCCCATTCTCATTCCCACAGTTCCAGAGCATGGTGCCCACACCTTCTGAAATACCTCCACTTCAAACTCCGCCGAAACCATTCACCAGGACCCAGACCCTGAGAAAGTAGAATGTACCTCTCAATTCAGCCTTCTTCTGCATAAAACTGATAGGCTGGATTTAAGTGGTGTTGTAGTGAACTCATGCAATTATGCTCCTGGTACTGTGGCCTGTGCAATTTGCACTTAAACGATATTTAATACTCTGCACAGCATCCATGGCGGTTTGTGAGCTTGAAAGAGAAGGGACGCAATTTTTACCATTTAAACTGATCGCCGCTTCTCAGACGGTTTTAATCTGTTTTGCTTGATCAGCACACCAATTATCTTAATTATCCATACTTATTAGCATATAATTCCTTTCCTCTCAGCCGCACCTTGTGTGGCGGCCTTGTTTTCCTCCACGTCACTTTACCAGCTTAAAATGGAAGACGCGGGTTCAATTTAGCAAAACAAATGCAAATGTAATCTTGCCATGATAATACTTCCAGCATAAAATGTAAATGTAAACTGCAAAGGAATTTTACAACAAAGACAAGCAGAGTAAGACCTGCACTAGAATGTCTGCGTATTTTCAGCTTTAGAGCATCGGAAAGGGTGTGGTCTATTATGGCATCCTGGTATGTGCCAAAAGAAGGAAGCTAGAACAGGACACAGTTCAGGGAAATGCTATTCACTCCTGAATTATTAAGGAAAGAAGAAAAGCAAAAATAATCTCAAAAGAAATATTCAGTTTAGAGGCAATATTTCTTTCACCACTTTTACATTCTCTCACAAGCCACCTCTGCTGTATCTGCAGCATAAAATACATAAGTATCACAAAATACTTCTCCCCGCCTTTTATTTGCGATAAATCACCATGTTTCACCGCCCTCTAAGTACAGTAGATGCAGTCTTGCTGAATGTGCACTCTGCGAGTCTTAAAGTAGGACAGAGAATGGCCAGAGGGTTGCTGTGTCACGACAGAGAGAATCTCCGACAGGCTCTTCCCATTCTGCTGCTGTCTGGGGCTCAACCGCACTCCCTCCGACAGCCACAACCCGGGAGGGCAGGGTTTCCACGCTGTCTGTCCTTCTCCAGTAGGGGGGCGGTGTGGGGGCTGTCCCCAGTCCTGTCGTAGCGGGAGATGGAAGACAAACCTCGCAGAAGCTCGACGCTCCAATAGCGTGAGACACACTGTTGGCTCGTCCAATCACTGGCCCGTGATCCCCCGAAGACCTTCGGCAGGAGAAATTACCCATCTTTCCCATCCCATCAAAAGCGGTTCTGTCTGCCTTGTCTCCTATTCTCCTCTCATCAAATGGCAGCCCCTGCTCTGATGTCTGGTCAGTGAGTCCCAATCTGCTCTGCCTCCGGCACGGCTACCTTAACAGATCCAAACTTCGGCAGTCTTCACAGGCTCTGACGGCTCAAGCAGGCAATTAAGGGGGAACAAGCTTGTAGCTAAAATGGAAGGTGTCCAGGACAGTGCACGTGTGGCTGCCTCCCAATTAAATCATTAAATACTGAGGAAGGAGATTACATGCCCATCGTTTGTTTTGTTGATCCTGTAACTTACATGTTTATGATGCGTTGATTCATTCATAGCAGGGGATGTTCCCTAGTCGACCATATTTAGGCATGCTAAAATTAGCATCCATAGTAAATCTGGCACGTTAGATTGTGTTTCTTCTGATCAGGGGTCTTTGACAAACCCTTGTCCTGAGGAAACCCGCATGGTCTGTTGGCTTGTTTTCACCTTAATGTCAGCGACCAAATCACACCCAAGTACCCTGGTGGGGTGAGGTTGACCGTAAAATCAACCACTTTATCTGATAGATTGGAAGCGCTGAGCAACGATTACACGCTGCAAACTCCGGCACCACAGAGCCTTCAGGTGTTCTGGCTTGTTGACCATGGCCAATACTGTTCAACAGGAAGTAAGGTAGAATTTCACGGTGTCAGATTAGATTCTGTACAGCGGTATAGCAACCATGACATGCTTTATTGAACTTCACTGACTCTTTTACTTACACTCACTGTATTATTGTTGTTATTTGATAGTAATGGTATTAAAACACAATTGATAGCAATAGCATTATCCAAAAATGTCTTCTTATACGATTAAAACACCACACAGATACTGTTTTTGTCATTTAAAAAATGGATCCCTCAAACACCACAGTGCTGGTGGTGATGATGATGATGATGATGTTGATGATAATGATGATAACAGCACTTAGGTAGCACATATTGCCTTTGTTCATACTCCCAAAGATATCTGTCTAAAAAATATTTTTACATTCTGTGGCATTCAGGTCACAAATGAATCCCAAGCAGAAACATGGCCACAATCATTTTTTGGCAGCTATACAAAAATCGCAAGAACATAAAATTCAGGGTTACTCAGGGTTTACAGTAAAACACAGTGTTACTATTTGGCCAGGCTTACTTGTCAGCCTAATAATCCTACAGTACTGAGAACATGATCAGGGGAATAATCTGGGGAAACAAATACAAGAAGCACTGAAGTTGGAGTTGAAAGAGAAGAGTCGCAATTTGGAGAACTTTTCGGGGGACAGAATCACAGACTGTAGCTCCCCTTTTCCCCAAACTCCATAGAGGCAGAGTGTGCGGGACTGAGCTGGACATCGGCGCCCACAGCAGGGCGCGTTACCTGATGTTGTGGGACTAGAGCAGGGAGCGTTACCTGATGTTGTGGGACTAGCAGGGTGTGTTACCTGATGTTGTGGGACTTGCGCAGGGCGTGTTACCTGATGTTGTGGGACTAGCAGGGCGCGTTACCTGATGTTGTGGGACTTGAGCAGGGAGCGTTACCTGATGTTGTGGGACTAGCAGGGTGTGTTACCTGATGTTGTGGGACTTGCGCAGGGCGTGTTACCTGATGTTGTGGGACTAGCGCAGGGCACGTTACCTGATGTTGTGGGACTTGAGCAGGGTGCGTTACCTGATGTTGTGGGACTTGCAGGGTGCATTACCTGATGTTGTGGGACTTGCAGGGTGCATTACCTGATGTTGTGGGACTTGCAGGGTGCATTACCTGATGTTGTGGGACTTGCAGGGCGTGTTACCTGATGTTGTGGGACTTGAGCAGGGCATGTTACCTGATGTTGTGGGACTTGAGCAGGGCGTGTTACCTGATGTTGTGGGACTTGAGCAGGGCGTGTTACCTGATGTTGTGGGACCTGAGCAGGGCGTGTTACCTGATGTTGTGGGACTTGCAGGGCGTGTTACCTGATGTTGTCGGACTAGCGCAGGGCGCATTACCTGATGTTGTGGGACTAGCGCAGGGTGCGTTACCTGATGTTGTGGGACTAGCGCAGGGCGTGTTACTTGATGTTGTGGGACTTGCACAGGGCGCGTTACCTGATGTTGTGGGACTTGCGCTTGATCTCGTTCCAGCACAGATTCATGTCGCCGTCCGCGTGCCGTAAGCTCCGCCTCCTGCCCCTCAGGCTCCTCCCACTGCCGCCTGGGTGCACAGTGACATCACAGCCACAAGGGCAGCCCCCGAGCTGCAGGAAACACGCGCAGTCAGCACATAGCACACATATGCGCAGAAATGGACCCGCGTACACACACACATACGCGCAAACACACAAGTACACAGACACATACGCACAAATACACATGCACACATACGTACATATATATGCACAAATACACATGTACATGTACACACTCAAATATGCGCAAACACACAAGTACACAGACACATACGCACAAATACACATAACACACATGTACACATACGTACATATATATGCACAAATACACATGCACATGTACACACACAAATACGCGCAAACACACAGGTACACAAACACATACGCACAAATACACATGCACACATGTACACAAACGTACATATATATGCACAAATACACATGCACACATGTACACACACAAACACACCCACACATGTATACATATGCACATACATATGCACAAATACAGACGCACACGTACACACACACATACACATGCACACACGTGTATACATACATACATATAAATACACATGCACGCATACACACAGACACACACATATACACATGCACACACATGTATACATACACATGTATACATACACAAGCACACACACACATACATACACACTGCTTGCCTTTTTTAGACCAAAAAATGAACATAAGAAGCAGACACTGAAAAGGCTCAGATTCAGCTCACACAAATGTGCCGACACAAGCCTGGGCCAGTGCCTTTTACTGGGTCACGGCGCCTTTTGATCTTGTGATTAAGGTGTTGCTTCATCTTTACTTCTTCGTTCCTTTCTACCAGTGCGTCACCTGGTTACCATGGCAACCACTCATCGCCGTGACGCACAGACCCCACACCACAACTGACCGCGCTGCGGACCAAAGGCCATAACCAGACACACCAGAGAGAGAGTCACACCAAGGTAAGATAACAAGAAGAAACCCTATCGCAGCACAACTCTGGCTGTCCAGTCAAAATCCAAACTCTTTTTCTTACCAGACCCCCCCCCCCCCCTCCCCCCCCTCCTTGGCTCTTGCTCCTTTTCTGCACCTTCCAAAGTCTCTCTGATTAATCTCCGTTCGCACTTGACCAGACTTCAGGGAGCAAGTCAGAAACTGTAGCCAAATACCTAGAAAATGACTAAGGGGGAACCATGCTATTAAGCTGTGAACTGAACCCTGTTAAAATGACAGCGACATTTGTATACCTCCTTAAAACACATCATCTGAGAGCCTCTAGGACCTCAGTGATTACTGTGAACTGATACTCATAAGCACAGAGCTCCTCAGCTAGACTGCTAAGCAGAGTAAAAAAAGAGATTAAGCTGAATTAAACAACCCAAATGGAAAAGAGCCCCCAGCTCCGATTCTGAGAAAGGCTGGACTCCAGCTAGGCAGGAAGGGAGCCATGAATCAGCCCAGACAGGGAGTCCAAGATCACTGAGCTCTTTCCTGACCAGGAATCACACACACTCCCTGTATAATACACACCCAAAAGCAAACATCATACACACTCCATGTATAATACACACCCAAAAGCAAACATCACACACACTCCCTGTGTAATACCCCACACCTCAAACCAAGCATCACACACATTCCCTGTATAATACTCAAAAGCAAACATCACACACACTCCCTGTATAATACACACCCAAAAGCAAACATCATACACACTCCATGTATAATTCACACCCAAAAGCAAACATCACACACACTCCCTGTATAATACACACCCAAATCAAAGCATCACACACTCCCTGTACAATATACACCCAAATCAAAGCATCATACACACTCCCTATATAGTTTGTCACAGACACCAACAATCTAACATCATGTACAATCCATGAATAACACCCCACATACCCGAAACCAAGCATCATAAACACTCCCTGTATAATATGCCACACACACCGCAAGCAGTGCACCACACCCCTAACACAAATGAACACACACACAAACACACACCCTCTCCAATAAGTCACACACCTTCACCTCACTGTATAGTACAGACTGCACTTCCACATCTACAGTACTGTGCAAAAGTCTTAGGCATCTGCATAACATTCTGTAATTCTGGTATTTACATCCAAATCAGGTGAACAGTGTAGGAATTACAACAGTTTCTATATGTGCCTCCCACTTTTTAAGGGACCAAAAGTAAGACAAACTAACAATCATAAATCAAACTTTCACTTTTTAATACTTGGTTGCAAATCCTTTGCAGTCAATTACAGCCTGAAGTCTGGAACGCATAGACATCACCAGACGCTGGGTTTCATCCCTGGTGATGCTCTGCCAGGCCTCTACTGCAACTGTCTTCAGTTCCTGCTTGTTCTGGGGGCATTTTCCCTTCAGTTTTGTCTTCAGCAAGTGAAATGCATGTTCAATTGGATTCAGGTCAGGTGATTGACTTGGCCATTGCATAACATTCCGCTTCTTTGCCTTAAAAAACTCTTTGGTTGCTTTCGCAGTATGCTTCGGGTCATTGTCCATCTGCACTGTGAAGCGCCGTCCAATGAGTTCTGAAGCATTTGGCTGAATATGAGCAGATAATATTGCCCAAAACACTTCAGAATTCATCCTGCTGCTTTTGTCAGCAGTCACATCATCAATAAATACAAGGGAACCAGTTCCATTGGCAGCCATACATGCCCACGCCATGACACTACCACGACCATGCTTCACTGATGAGGTGGTATGTTTTGGATCATGAGCAGTTCCTTTCCTCTTCTCTTCCCATCATTCTCGTACAAGTTGATCTTTGTCTCATCTGTCCATAGGACATTGTTCCAGAACTGTAAAGACTTTTTTAGATGTTGTTTGGCAAACTCTAATCTGGTCTTCCTGTTTTTGAGGCTCACCAATGGTTTACATCTTGTGGTGAACCCTCTGTATTCACTCTGGTGAAGTCTTCTCTTGATTGTTGACTTTGACACACATACACCTACCTCCTGGAGAGTGTTCTTGATCTGGCCAACTGTTGTGAAGGGGTTTTTCTTCACCAGGGAAAGAATTCTTCTGTCATCCACCACAGTTGTTTTCCGTGGTCTTCCGGGTCTTTTGGTGTTGCTGAGCTCACCAGTGCGTTCTTTCTTTTTAAGAATGTTCCAAACAGTTGATTTGGCCACACCTAATGTTTTTGCTATCTCTCTGATGGGTTTGTTTGGATTTTTCAGCCTAATGATGGCATGCTTCACTGATACTGACAGCTCTTTGGATCTCATATTGAGAGTTGACAGCAACAGATTCCAAATGCAAATAGCACACTTGAAATGAACTCTAGACCTTTTATCTGCTCCTTGTCAATGAGATAATGAGGGAATAACACACACCTGGCCATGGAACAGCTGAGCAGCCACTTGTCCCATTACTTTTGGTCTCTTAAAAAGTGGGAGGCACAGATAGAAACTGTTGTAATTCCTACACCATTCACCTGATTTGGATGTAAATACCCTCAAATTAAAGCTGAAAGTGCAGTTAAAGCATATCTCGTTTGTTTCATTTCAAATCCATTGTGGTGGTGTATAGAACCAAAAAGAGGAGAATTGTGTCGATGTCCCAATATTTATGGACCTGACTGTATAATAAAGTCAAGGGTGCCTAAGACTTCTGCACAGTGCTGTAACTGTAAGCCCTAACTGCACTGAATAACGGGAAAATGTGACGGGTCTTTAGATCTTCATGGGAACAGTTCTAAATAATTGGCATGTAAATTCAAGCATTGTTGTTTCCCTGGTACATATTAATTTAAATACTTAATAGCCTGATATGACAGTGGTAAAGAGAAACAGACATAGTGATGTTCACCGCACTAGGCTCAGTCGTGGTATTGCACAACAGATCTCCTCCCCACTGCCTGCTGTGAAGCCAGGCAGAGCTGAGAATCCTGGGGAGACAAATGTGCCCCTGTTTCCTGAGAAGCCTTGATCGCCGTGTTGCTCATCAAACTGTCTCAATGGAGGGAGCGAGGGAGGGAGGAACTACCTTGTACATATGTGCTACCCAAACGTTCTGCACTCTGCACCCTACATCAGACATGCGCAAATACTGCACATAACTGTTTCGGATTCAAATTGTTTTCTGCGCTCGACTGATCTTGCCTGGTGCAACAGAGCTAACTGAAAGGACCAGAAGGCGGGGTTTTAACTTTTTGAGAGTCTTTCATAGGTTCCACCAGGCAATAGGCTACACCAGACAAGCTCAAGCATCGAAAAGTATTTTAACTCAAAACAATTACATACTTGAGGTCTGCCCTACATACATTCTAGAGCGTTATCCAGCACTGCATCAAGCCTGAACGTGTACACTTGATGGACGTCTGCATTGACAACTCTGTGTAAACAAACAAACTTCCTGATATAGGTGTGGAATTTACTTTCCCATCCATGCCGCCTATTTTAAAATCCAACGAATCGTCAACTTTTGTCTTTTTCTCGCTTAGCCGGAAACGAGTCCTCACTCATAGGACACTTAATCCGTTCAGATGGGTCCCGGTCGAGGAGAGCACTCAGCAGTCCGAGGCAGCGGCAGAGCAGCGAGTGGAGCGCAGGCTGGCAGACGGCCCTGTTGGCACGGCTCGACTGCTCGGTGCGTTTCGCTCGTTTCCGCGGGCGACGAGCGCATTATGACAGCTAGCCTCACTCCCGCGGCCCCTCTGCTCGACGAGACTCGATCCCGGCGCGCGGACGGGGTTCAAGAGCTCAACTGCCGGAGAGGAACGGGGGGGCCCTCGCCGCACCGCGGCTGTCAAATCCGTTAGCGCCCGAGCGCTAGCCGCTATCGCACCGCCTGGCACGGCACCAGCGCGAGGCAGGGTCGAGCCGCGCCGGCGGGAATCTTCCTCCCAGAAAAAACAAAAAAACCAGTTGACACATATTAGCGCTTTTAAACAAAAGAGAGGAGCGTACGGGCGACGAGAGGCGGCAGGATTACGAGCCGCGAGGCAGAGAAGGCGACGGCCGTGGTTGAATTCATCACGACGTTACGCCCTCCGCCGCCTCCAGCCTTATTTTCAGCTGCAGACGAGACGACAGGCCACTGCACGCGCGTGTGGCGGCCACCGTCCGTGTCTTGTTTTTTGCTTACTTTACAAGAGAGCGCAATTAACATAAACAGCCATTATCCCCTCCGTTAAGGCTGCCACACGGGCCGGGGGAAGTTATCAGGAATCACTCGGGCCCCGTATTCAAAGAATGCCTCAGAGTAAGAGGGGCGGCCTGTAGCGTAGTGGTTAAGGTAAATGACTGGGACACACAAGGTCGGTGGTTCTAATCCCGGTGTAGCCACAATAAAATCCGCACAACCATTGGGCCCTTGAGCAAGGCCCTTAACCCTGCATTGCTCCAGGGGAGGATTGTCTCCTGCTTATTCTAATCAACTATATGTCGCACTGGATAAGAGCGTCTGCCAAATGCCAATAATGAATAATGAATAAGAGTGTCTGATGTCCAATTATCCAGTTCAGAACCTCTTCCTCTTTGAGACAAAAGGCCAAACTGCCCTTAGATCAGCTCACACACCTAGGCCTGTATTTAGACAGCATCTCAGGTTAGGACTGCTGACCTAGGATCAGATCTTTATTTCACAAAGCAGGATTACTGACTTATCTGGATAACGGCACTGAGTAAAACCCAGAACCCTCCCAAAGTTGGAACATGGACTTAAGTAAAAAAAGGTTATCCAAAAAAAGGTTATTCCTGAAATATCCAGGTTTCCCCTGTCCAGATCCTACCCTTATCCACCATGAGCTCAACAGTGAAACTAATCAGCACTCTGAGATCTACTCTGAGATGCTTAACTTAATGAACAAGGGCTCAACAAGGTAACAAGTGTCTCTGTGCCAAGCATAACCATGGAGCCGGCAGAGCAGAGGAGGGCCGTAAGGGTTGTATCCGTTTCTGGTTTTTATATCAACTTCGGCCTTGATTACTTAATTAGCCTCAACAATTACACCATCTGACATTTTAGCTACATTTCTTGATTAGCGCAAGACTGACAGCCAAAGACTGTTCTTGTGTCCCAATTATGAAGCGTTTCACTGTGATCAAATCTGCGAGTGAACCACTGTTGGTGTATAGTCACTTAGCTCATTTAGCCAGGGTAATTAGTGAAAACAGAAACCTGCCTACACACCAGCCCGTCAGGACCAGCATTGCCCACCCCTGCAGGTAGAGCCAAATTACTCACCAGGCTGATTAAATGTGAGGTGTCCAATAATAATGCACCACCTAAACCCATTCACCGCAACCTGGGATGCTGCAGAGCCATCTATCTCCTTTGACTTCCAGAAGGATCTTCGGGTTGGATTTTCCCCCCATTAAGGTGCCACTCATTGTGTTCTCCCTCCATGAAAGCTGACAAAGGGCTATTGAGATGAGATATGGGGGGGTGGGGGGAATAATACATCGTGCCCTGCCAACTATAGCTGTCAAATGTATAGAATTTTTCATACAGAATCCCTGTTATAATTCCTGAGGATGTGAGGAATCAAGGATTTGAGGTTTGTCATGCTCCAATATCGCATATGGATGTCTCTCTTGTACATTACTTTACATTACATGTCATTTGGCTGACGCTCTTATCCAAAGCGACTTACAGTTGATTAGACTAAGCGGGAGACAATCCGCCCCTGGAGCAATGGGTTAAGGGCCTTGCTCAAGGGCCCAACGGCTGTGCGGATCTTATTGCGGCTATACCGGGGATCGAACCAACGACCTTGTGTGTCACCTTAACCACAGGCCACTCGCATATTGCAGCTCATCATCTGATATACGTAAGTATAATCCCAAATCCTGCCCACTGCTCACTTGCTGTACAACCTAACCGACACCCCTCTCCACATTTCACCCATCCCTCTCACCCCTGTCCCGCACAAACTCCAGCCCGTGAGCGTCCTCTACTCGACCGGTCTCAGAAGACTGCAGGGTCCGACGGTTTTAGTTTTCCTCATAACATCAGGGCCAAAGAGCCCTGGAGGGCCAAGTTAACGATGCAGTTGTCTGCTGGAATTGATCACCCTGCGGATCCCCTGGGCCAGGGTTAATACCCCGATAACCACAACCTTTCCAGACCGTACCGCACACACCCAACACCCCCACATCCCCCACCTTGACTGCTCCAGCTCTGTCTGGCTCACACACACATTTCCACAGGAGGCTTACACTGGGAGGACAGGCATTGAAGGCATTGCAGGCTCATCCCCACAGACATCTCCTTTACGGCAGCCCTGGCCCAGAGGCAAGCCGTCAGCCGCACAGCTCTGGTGTGAGACCAGCCTGGTCTCCTGTCACAACCTGCTCCATTAGTACTACACCCACCTGCAACCTGCTCCCTCAGAACCACACACACACACCTGCAACCTGTTCCCTCAGAACCACACACACACCTGCAACCTGCTCCCTCAGAACCACACACACACCTGCAACCTGTTCCCTCAGAACCACACACACACCTGCAACCTGCTTCCTCAGAACCACACACACACCTGTAACCTGCTCCCTCAGAACCACACACACACCTGCAACCTGCTCCATCAGAACCACACACACACCTGCAACCTGCTCCATCAGAACCACACACACACCTGCAACCTGCTCCCTCAGAACCACACACACACCTGCAACCTGCTCCCTCAGAACCACACACACACCTGCAACCTGCTCCCTCAGAACCATACACACACCTGTAACTTACTCCCTCAGAACCACACACACACCTGCAACCTGCTCCCTCAGAACCACACACACACCTGCAACCTGCTCCATCAGATCCACACACACACCTGCAACCTGCTCCCTCAGAACCACACACACCTGCAACCTGCTCCCTCAGAACCACACACACACATAGCAAGGAAAATACAAATTAGGAGAAAAATAAGCGATTGGAAAGAGCCCCAAGTCTTCCCTTCAGTTTACGGTAGCCAGTGGCAGCCATCTTGTTTCCTACTCTCCCAAAGAACCTTCCTGGTCTACAAAAAAGACAAACGTCAAGACAGGCATGGCCGACCCTGTGTAACCTCTGGTGAAAAGCAAGAAAGATGGGTGCTGTGAATTCGCAACATTTGTGTGCATATTAGACAAGCCTTAGATGTTCCAGATGTCTGGATTTGATTCGGGGCTATACCAGGACAAGGTGCGACCGGGAGTCTCATGGAAGGGGGTGGGGGGGGGGGGGTCCAACTGATTGGCTGTTTGTGACCTGCCTGCACCAGAAGCCCCCACTGAGCACAGTAATTTGGCACAAGGCAAGAGGAGCAGCTCAGCGGGGGGGCAATGCAGGGGCCCCACAGCTGAGATAATGCACTGGTATGATGTCCTGCAGTGATGGGATGGATGCACTTACAGTACTGACTGGGTATTCACATGGAAGGATAGAAGAAAATAAGAAAGAATGAAAGAAAGAAAGAACGAAAGAGTGCAACTTCATAAAAAAAATTTTTTTAAACCCAGATAATCAGCTATTGACAAACTAGTGCTTGATGTTTGTTCTATATGTTTAGCCCTCTGGGAAATACATTTGTTTTTGTTTGGCAAAAAAAACTAACTTGGGATTTGGGGTTTGTGAAATGATGCAAAAAGGAAATCAATTATATTTTATTGTGATTAATGGTTGTGGTTATTGCAATCAATGAGCTAGTGTTAGTTAATGACTGAAGACATAGAAATTAAATAAAGCAATCAATGAAAACAGTCTGCATGTCTATTTGTTTTCTTTGATTATTTTCCATTCGTAATGACGGATCACTGCACTACTGTACCAGCTGAAAACCAAGAAATAAGCCTTCTAGTATCTATGTTGGGAGGTACAGCATAGTTTCAATAAAGTATGTTTGTACATATTTATGTACATTATTGATTTCTGATAGCAAATATATCACAATAAGAATAAGACTTGTGCAAGAAATAGTTTTGGGGATAACAATGAATGAAGGTTTTTAAATATCCAGGAACCATATGGTTAGTACACATGATGAATCATTCACAATTTAAAAGCTATTCTAAACAGATTGAATGCATATTCAATTAATACGAATTGAAAGACCACTTGTTTCACAAGGTTCCCAAGGCCATGGGCAACACATACTAACAGTATTCTAGTGTATTCTAGTGTATTGACATTCGCTGTCAAATTCCTGGGACAATTTCCTGGGGCAAACATAAAATAAAATGCAAAAATAAATTCAATATAAAAGCCTGAAAAAAAACTTATTCCACACTACTTTCAAGGTGCCAAACAGTAAACCACGTCAAATCTTCCACTGCATGACTAAAATATTTCCCAGAGAAGAAATATTTTGTAAAGTTCAAATCAGTCAAACAGAAACTGTGCTTTGGCTCTAAAAGATCTATTATTGTGTTGTGTAATCCTGTAAGGCTATGCTGTAGAAATCATGAAAGAAATAGGGTCGAGCAAAATCCCATGACCGGATTTTTGATTAATTTCATTCAGCCCTCCAAACCGTTATGTAATATCCAGTCCTGCTTCCCAAATCAAAAAATAAAGTCTTCTGTGCCCATCTGTTGGAGAAATAATAGTTTTTCTACTTGCAGTTTACATTCGGAAGCCTGCAGTGACACTCTGGAAGAGAACATTTACTTTTTTCTGAAACTATTGCTCATGAGATGGCCTTGTGCACTGAACAATAACCACTGCCTTCATTCAGGACAGAAATAGATGCTGCGGCATTTACACAGATTATGAACTGATTCACTTCCAGTAGCTTTGGAAAGCAGAGCTAATTTCTCTTGAAATTTACACTGAGTGTTAGGTACCGTTTGGCACCTGAATATAATCAAAAGAGATTTATGTAAGTCTAGTTAATTTACTCCTCCCCTGTGACTAAACACAGTGAAATCCAATTAAAAACCGGCCCCACCCCACCCCCGCTGTTTTACAGACTGCCACAGGAGTATGGATGCGAAAATGCCTATTTTAAGAACTCATTGGGATCATGGCTAATTACAATAATCCCACTGTTTACAGTCCTAGGGGGACCCCCTTATCCCACAACATGTCTATGTCTGCAGCATGTGCATTGTATAATAGATATATACTCACAGAGCATTTCATTAGGTATTTATTAAACCTATTATTTTGACTTTTTGGTCTTCTGCTCCTGTAGCCTATCCCCTTAGAGGTTTTGTGTTCAGAGATGCTCTTCTGCATACCGCTGTTGTAATGCTTGGTTATTTGAGTTACTGTCACCTTCAGCTTTGACAGCTTTGACCAGTCTGACCTTTCTCCTCCGACCTCTCTCATTAACAAGGACTTTCTGTCCTCAGAACTGCTGCTCACTAGATGTTTTTTGTTATTCTCTCAGTATTCTCGGCAAACTCAAGTGCGAAAATCCCAGGAGATCAGCAGTTGCCGAGATACTCAAACCACCCTGTCTGGCACTAACAATTATTCCACGGTCAAAGTCACGTAGATCACATTTCTTCCCCATTCAGACATTTGGTCTGAAAAACAGCTGAACCTCGTGACTACGTCCGCACGCTTTTATGCATTTCGTCACCGCCACGTTGTTGACGTACATACACAAGTCATATGAACAACGTGACACCGTCAAGAGAATTACAACACAAAACATCAACAAGCAACTCTGAAACACCGGCTGGAGTAGGTCAGCCTCTCTTGAGGCATTTGTGATTCCGCATGTCCGCTCTGAGTATTACGCGCATCAGTGCCACAGGTGCACATCTGGGGAGAGTGGAAAATGAAAAATGTCATCCCTGTCAAAGGAAATAATAAGGCGGGAATGCGCTTTAGTGACTCACGCGCGTTGCCACGGCTCCTCTCAAAGCCGGGAATCTCATTAAAATGGAGGGAGAGGCCCCCGTGTCCGGGGTCAGCGTGACATTTCTCTCTCCACTCCCCTGTTTCGCGCAGACAGTTCTGTCAGGCGTGTCACTTCCTGTTCGCCGACCGAGGCGCTGAGACTGAGAAGCAGGGTGACAACTAGTCGCTAAATGAAAAGCCAATCATAAATTATTGAATTGGCCAGCAGCCCACCAACTTTGGACAGCGGCATCAGCGGGGGTGGGAACAAACAATTCTACAGTGTGTAGCAACAAGCATGTTTTCCCTCGGGTGGAAAGAAAGGCAGCATTATTAATTCCAAAGAAGGGGACCTGACCTTAAAGAACCTTGTGTCTCTACGTGCAGCAGTAGCAGATGTGAATAAATATTTTTCCAAACGTGTTTGACTGCTCTGAACAAACCTACATGCTGCCGATTGGCTCCACACATGTCACAGAGATACCCAGGAGCTCCCAGGAGACCGTGTGTTCAACCGAAGATGGCCAATTTGACAGGACTCAGCAATTACCTCAGAGCAACTGAAACACTGTGTTCTTATCAGTGAAGTCAGCTGTTCTGAGCATTGGGCTGTGTTTGTTTTCTACTTAGCTGTGCACTGTCAGAGATTATTCAAATAATCCCCGAAAAAGACAAAATAATCAAAGCAGAGAGAAAGAAGACGCTTGTTTCAAACCTTTCACTGAGGAGTAAAACACTGTTCACTTCAGCCCTACTTCGCCAAAAATCGAACTGAGACTGCCAGAGTTATGGGCTATATTCTGTGTAAGATTTGATGAACTGCAATATGTCAACTTCCATTTTCATATTCGAGAGAAACCTTTTGGACTAGAACAATTACTGAAAACAATAAAGACTATGTTCCAACATTTCTTTTTCACACGGCAAATTGTTCCTTGGCAATTCATCACAGAATGACGGGGCCTTCCAGTGTGAGACAGCCAAAATAATGCTACCAGGGAAAAAAAACAAACACATTACTCACACCACACGTTCAGTTCTTTCAGGTAAACACTTCTTCTCCATGCCCTCTCAATGTAATCGTTAAAAAAAATAAAAATCTAAAAAAAACACACTCGCTTTGATCATTTCTGGGAACCTGCACAAAGAGCCACATCCTATTGCTTTTTGCATGGGGACAGTGCTCCCATGGGCAGAGGTAGGGCCGCACAGAGAGCCCACGTGCTACATTAAAGGGAAAAAAATCTCCCACACACGGTTTAATACTCCCAAGACAAATGTATTAGCTGCAGCACACAGACAATGTTTCAGCCAGGCCGGGCCTGTCACATTCATTTCTGCTGTGTTGCTAATGCTTTTATCTTGGGAGCATTTTTTTTTTTTTTATGATTCACTTCTTGCCCCAGCGCCAGTGGTGGCATTTGTAGGCACGTTTCGCATCGTGGGGCCCCGGCTGCTACGTTCCCGTGGAAGCGGCTCGCCCATAATACGAGGAGATGAGAAAAGAACACAGAGGAGGGGTGGTGCCGTTACAGATAGCGTTTTTTTTAATACGCCTCCATCATCACAGCGTTTAATATACGGCGTCTTCAATTACGTCTACGGGTTGCCACGGCGCTAATGTGATGTGGCTGTTTCCCCAGAGAGGCTATGTTCAGCATAATCTAAATTGACTACACTATACTGTGTGGAGTATGAAAGGAATATTAAACCGCGGGAAATAAAAAAGGATCGTTTTTTATCGAAACAGGAGAGAAGCTGATGAGGAGAGGCTGGAAGCCCAGCCTGCTGTTCTGTTTTACGGTTCCCGGCAAGCCCAAAAGACACCAAGGGGGCCCTTTGGCCGAATCTAATCTGCCATAAGGGCACGGATCTGCCAAGCATTTCAAAATCTGCCTCTGAAACATTATCGTAAAAAATGATTTGGTAAAGTACATACTGGTTGGTTACATCCGACTAAACATTTCCCTGCACTGTTGTTGGCCCAGAAAAGAGGACTAATTATGATTCAGCACAACCACGGAAGACATATTTTGGGTACATTTGCATGGAATCAGTTCAATCTCCGTAGACACTAGATCGTCTGGGTTCACAGTTTGGCACACTACAGCAGAGAATTTGTCACCGTCGGATACCTTTGCCGAACAAACGGCATGTTTTCACAAATACCTTGTTTTTACAATGTGACAATATGACTATTAGCGATAAACATCGTCATTCATATTATCTGAAGTCACGGGGCTTCATTGTCAGAACATAAAAGCACTGCCAGGTGCAAAAGGAAGTTTATCGGTAATGCCATTCGCTGCACTGATAATACATCAATGTTGGCAGTTTCATTGTCTAAACTAATGTTTGTATTGGAATGCGAGGGGCAGAATTAACAGATGTGTGAGAAGAAGAATTATCTGAGGAAGTGCTAGATTCAGCCGACACAAGAGAGTGCTAGTTTCACCCAAGGCCAGCCAGCTTTCCTCACACAGCTGGTGTGATTGCCTGACTCCCACTCATCACCTTCAATCACTCAGAAATGTTACTTTCAAGACACTAATTTTCTCCACTGTTGGGATGCCTAATCTATTTTCTTTTTTCTTTCGTACATTATCTTGTTAAGTCTGCCGAGTCATATTTTTGAGCAGAGCTACTCCACGGTGAAATGGAATTTCGCCATGTGCCAAGTATGCTCGCGGTGCGAAAGAATGATTCATACGGTAAGAACTAAGCTAAATCACATCCCACAAGCAAGGCCATCCACACAATGAAAAAAAAAAAAAAAAAAAAACCTTCCAGGCTCGGTGGTATTTACAATAAAAATATAAATATATTTAGTTTGCATCACAGCGCCGTGAATACAGGCCGGGTTGTTTATCATTCAGGGGCCGCACTGCCGGCACTCCAAGGTTTCCTGGTGCCACAGCCCTCATAATACATCGCAGGGCGAGGCGTAGCCGGCACGCCGTCTTAAATGTACTTTGCATTATGAAAAGCTGTTTATAATGCAGCGGAAGGGGAGGTCATTTTACTCCAAACATATATCATCTCAGCCGCCCCTTGTACCCTCTGCCTTCTTTCATCTGCCAGAGATGAAATCAATATGCACGCGAGTCAAACTTGTATTCCAGTTAGCCAGCGACGCCGGAGCCGCATACAAATGTTCCAGACAAACGACTTTTGTAGTCTAGACACTTCTGACGGCCATTAGAAAAATTGAGATGTTTGAAACGTGAAATTTAAATGCGCAGAATCGTCATACTGGTTTTCCTGGGCAGGAAGGGCGGGCAGATACCCTCGGGTGATCCTTTCTGAAAATAATCATTATCTCGCGGCTTATTTATGAGACATGTCTGCCCATTTCGGCTAAGAGGCTAGAATGGCCTCCGTTCATCCACACTCATATCACGCTCAAGAGGGCACTGGGGTTCGAGCACATGTAAGGCATGGGATAATTACAACGCAATTTCACCGATACCATCGGAAAAAAGACCGCCTTTTCGGGTTTAATTCATACAGTGCTGCCAATTACGCAACACGGAAGAGTTTCTCCATCCAGAAGACAGGAGGGTAACCCAGCGCTCACACACTCCAACCGCTGCTGAAAGCTCCAGGAACAGTTTGTAATCTTTAAAAAAAAAAAGGTCTCCTTGACTCAAGGCCAGGATGACCAAGTTTCAATCGGCTGTGTGAGTAGCACCACTGGTTCTCTCAGCACAAGGAAGGAAAAGGCTAAAGTGGGTCAATTCAGGCAATGATTACCTCGATCAGTGGCGAACGCCTGGAATACAAACCTGGGGGAATCAGACACTCGGGGATGAAGACTGTTAGCCGACCGGCTTTAAGGAGGAGCAGGAAATGACTAGGTGTGCACCCACAACTGTCACAGAGTGTGGAAGTGTGTTGGCACAGCAGCCTCAGTCCTGAGTGGGTGATTGTGAGACAAAATAATGACTGTGAATGTGCTGGACTGCAAGGGCGCCACCACATTTAATACAGTTTCTCTTTCTCACTCTGTCTATCCCCTCTCTCTCTCTCTCTCTCTCTCTCTCTGGCTATCCCCTCTCTCTCTCTCTCTCTCTCACATACACACTCTGTCTACCCCTCTCTTTCCATCTCTCTCACACACACTCACTCTGTCTATCCCTCTCTCTCTCTCTCTCGCACACACTCTTGTCTACCCCGTACCTCTCTCTCTCTCTCTCTCTCTCTCTCTCTCTCTCTCTCTCACAAACACTCTGTCTACCCACCCACCCTTCTCTGTCTCTCTCTCTGGATTTCCAGACGTACCCGTCTTGCTGCCAGATTGCTGCCCCGTCGCACGCACAGGGAAGCGCATCCCCATTCACGTCCCAATGCACCAGACAGCCATACAAAATGGCTGCCATTCTGCCCTCCCGTTAAGAGCTCCGGACAGGCCCTGCTGTCACCGCTGAGGACGCCACTCGTCGCCAGCCAAAGGCTAGCCTTAAGGTGCGTTTCGCTGGCAAGGCACATCGCTTAAAGGGGAACCGTCCTCTCCGCTCACGCTCCGCGCGCACCAGCTCTTCCAGCTCTCATTTCGAATACTGGCGGCTAAGGGGAAAAAAGGAAAATTTGCTAACGCGTGTGGGATACGAATGATAAAACCCAGCACAGCACTCTAGCTGAAGAGAAACAAGATAAAAGTTCTGTTAGCAACGTGTGTCGTGTCATGTTTCCAGCTGAGAAACAAATAAGGAAATGATGAATTTGGCAATGCCCGCTTTAGGATCAGCCAATTTCGCTAGCTCTTTCCAGGAGGCTGCGAGACGGAGCACCAAAGAAAATAAACTGACGGGGAGAGGCGTTGTGCGCAGGAAAGGAGGCATCCAAGTGCAATTTTAATTACTGCAGTAGCCTTTTCAGAGGCCTCTCTGCCAGGGCCCTGTTCAAATCCTTCGACGAAGCCTTACAAGGAGCGCCTTTCTCTCGTTAAGCTAAACAAAAACAGACAAAATAATTCCAATAGCCAGACACGCAGAGAGCGAGAGAGAGAAAGAGATGAAGAGTAAAACAACACGTTTTGATGGCAATGCCAGTGTTTTCCAACCTAAAAGGGAGGCCTGTCTGGCTTTCTCTCCCGAGGAAAGGAGTCGGAGGGGCTTTGAAGATCACAGAGACGCCACACGGACAGGCTGATGCGCTCCGTCTGCAGCGTCAGGGGCGACACACGCGCGGCCTCTCTCTCTCCCTCCGTCTTCCTCGTTCCCCCTCTCCGCCCTCCCGCCCCGCTTTCTCTCCACCTCTCTCTCTCTCTCTCAGCATCTCGATCATTCACATTCACATTTACATTTTAGTCATTCGGCGGACGCTTTTAATCCAAAGCGACTTACAAGTGCATAGGTTCTTCCACAAGTTAAAAGCATCACATCCGTAACTAGCAAAATACACATGAAGTGCTGTTCAAAACAAAAAATACAGTCACCGTAAGTACACTCTTTTTCTTTCTACCCCTCCCTTTCATTCTTTCCCCTTTTTCCTCCATTTATCTATTTCTGAACCCACCTTCCTTCTGCTTTCCCTCCCTCTCTCTGTCTCTCTACCTCTCTCCTGGCATATCGATTACAACCCCTCTTCCTCTCCCTACCTCTCTTTCTTTCCCTTTCCCTCCTCCCTCTCTCCATCTGTGGCTCCCATGCTTCTCTCTCTTCTCTCTCTGGTTCTCTCTCTTCTTTCTCTCTGGTTCTCTCTCTCTTCTTTCTTTCTCTTCTTTCTCTCTCTCTGGTTCTCTCTCTTCTCTCTCTGGTTCTTTCTCTTTTCTTTCTTTCTCTTCTTTCTCTCTCTCTGGTTCTCTCTCTTCTCTCTCTCTCTCTCTCTCTCTCTCTCTGGTTCTCTCTCTTCTTTCTCTATCTGGTTCTCTCTCTCTCTTCTTTCTCTCTCTCTGGTTCTCTCTTTATTCTTTCTCTCTCTGGTTCTCTCTCTCTCCTTTCTCTCTGTTGTTTCTCTCTCTCTCTCCTCTCTCTCTCTCTGGTTGTGTTCTGTGCACTTTTCAGGGCTGTTTGTTCCCGGTGTGTGCGAGTGTTGTGCGGGCCTGACGCGGCTGGGTATCGGCAGCCTCTCCGCTGCCCCTCCGGACCCGGGTCTCTTTGTGGCGACGGCGTGGCGAAGGGCTTTGTGCTCAGGCGCGCGTGCGGGGGAATAATGATGCGGAGAGACACGCGCCGTGCCTGCACCCCCCGGGGGGGGGGGGGGGGGGGGGGAGGGGGGAGGGGGGTGCAGGCACGGCGCGTGTCTCTCCGCATCATTATTCCCCCGCACGCGCGCCTGAGCACAAAGCCCTTCGCCACGCCGTCGCCACAAAGAGACCCGGGTCCGGAGGGGCAGCGGAGAGGCTGCCGATACCCAGCCGCGTCAGGCCCGCACAACACTCGCACACACCGGGAACAAACAGCCCTGATTTCCTGCCAATCGCAGGCAGGGAAATTAAGGCCTTACCTCAACGTGACCGCCTGTCGTTTTTTTCGCGGCAGCTAATTGCAATTTTCACGCTTCGGCACAATTAGGAAAGATTGCGCCCATTAGCATACAGTGTGAGATGTAGCCGAGGCAACTGTTCACATTTTGTCACAACCCCCAATTGGCATTCAAATCTAAAAGGGGTTAATAAATTCAACACCACTGACCGCCCCGACTGGTTTAACATTAACAGGCCCGTCGATGTAAGCGTGGAATTACAAAGGGCATTACAAGCAATATGCACAGGGGTCAGGGATGGCGTGAAAGTGAGTTAATTTTCATTTCGTGCTTAAAATTTCACACCCATAATGCCGGCCCTGAGATAAAGCGTTGCTGCAGTCTAAGCGCACGCATCACTCATTAGAACAAGGCTGTGTAATGTGTGGTTATTTGCATTACGGTCGCCTTCCTGTCAGCTTCAACCAGTCTGGCCCTTTTACTCTCACCTCTCTCATTAACAAAATGTTTCTGCCCACAGAACTGCGGCTCACTGGATGTTTTTTGTTTTTCAAATTAATTCTACGCATTTAGTTGCCGATTAAATATTTACATCAACAACTTGGTGCACAGGTTTACGTACTATCACACTATCACGGATGGATTGTCCGGATTGTCGGGGATGGGTTAAGGGCTATGTTTTGTAACCTTAAAAGGCGGGAATGTCATTGCTATTTTGATTCATTAAACCCCCCACACACACACACACACACACACACACACACACACACACACACACACAGGCGCACAAAACGTGTATTTCCACATGAGCGGGTGTTAAGCTCTCTGGCGCAGCCCCGTGAAACCTCAGTCTGGGCGGCCGTTAGACCGGAATGCAACAACTTCATTTTCCGCACACACAGGGGGGGGGGACCGAGCAGCTTCTGCCAGAGTGCCACAGCTGTCATCCTTCACTGGCTTCCGCCATTCCCGCCATTACGGCCCCTGTCATCCGGAACACCAGCGGCCATTATTTACAGCGATAGGGGACTCGGTCATGTGCAGAACACGGGGGCAGTGCAAAAAGAAAAAAAGGAAAAAAACCCCCAGAGACGCCCAGAGGGGAAAAAAAGCCCCAGTAAAAATCACATCCCTGATTTAAAGTGCCGTGCGCTCAGCACCGCGCCTGCAGCCGGGGAGCCGAGGCGCCCTCGACGCGGGTCACCTCTGCGACGCTTCCACCACAAAATGACTTTCAAATATAGGCGGGCGCGCAATCTAATAAACGGGAGTCTCGTTCCGGCTCCCTTCCATCTCCCCACCCGTGAAGGAGAGGCCTTTGCCGCGCGCTCGGCCGGAAGCCCACGCCGACGTCGGCGGACTCTCCCGGGTTTTAAAAGATTACCGCGCCGTCGCATTAACTCGCCTGTTTCAATTTCAGGGGGCCGCATAACTCCGGCGCCGTCGCCCCTGACACATCGAGGGAGCTCCGCGCATTACTCCCGCCGCGACGGGAGGAACAGGTGGGCTCAATCTCATTCATACAGCGCCGCTCCGAGGGGTCAGTCCATCAGCTGTGCCTGACGGTAAATTCTCCCGCCGGCCGTCTGCACACACAGAGCGAACGGGCGCATACATATTCACTCACCGCACCGCATATCGCCGCGCTCCACGCTCCGTACGTCCCCCTCGCCTCGGTCGCCTGCCGTTCCCCGCCACGCTAACGTGAGCGCGGCGCTGAAACACCTCCGCATTACCGGAGCTGGTGTTAAACCGCGGGTCCCGCTCAAATCCGTGATTCACTCTCCCTGAGAGGACGAGGGATCGCTCCCTCCTCAAAGACCTGAGGAGCCAGATACGTTGCCGGTGTAATTATGTTTACACTGAATGATCACCCTACCAGGCTCATTCAAGGCTATACCTCTCTATCCAGCAGACTTCATTCTGCGGTATGTACTCTACGCATTCTACGCAGACATTCCTGTCAGGCCCTGAAAACTTTACTGGCACAGTTGATTGGAGTCGGGAGAATCCGTAAAATAATCAAACGAGGACAATTAGAGAACAAATCTCCCAAAATGCCCAAGAGAGCAGATAATTGTGTTAATCAATCAGGTTGGCCCTTGAACAAAGCGCTCCGGGGAACTCCGAGGCGCAGAAAAACAAACAGGAAGGGGGAGAGACGGCGCGGAGAGAACGTCTCCCGGGACGGCTCGGAGACGACAGCAGCAAAACGGAACGCCCGCAGTGGGCTGGCGATTGTTCTCGCCGCACAATGCGTTTCCCCCGGTAACAAAGTGGGAGAGTTCTCCGGAGCGCCCGGGCTCCGGCGGACTTAAGGAGGGGGATTAAGCTGCAGAGCGCGGCGCAAAAGGCCAATTTGAGCCGGTCCCAGGAGCTGGGGTGAGTCCAGGGCGCGGACCTGCCGTCCCCGTCCCTGCCAATTATCGAGTGCGGGGATTACGGCCGGCGGCCGCAAAGTCAGCCGGAGGAGGCCGGGCGAATGTTAAAACTGCCCAAAGTCACACAACTCTCCAAATAACTCCTCAACGCCCACTTCTCGACCTTACAGCCTCGCACACGGCCCACGGTTCAGGACGCGTTCTTCGGGGTCGGTGGCGGGTCCTGCAGCATCTCGGCGGAAAATCTGAAATCCATTACTCCTCGCACGAGGTGAAGTGAAAGGTAGCGGAATTCTGCCCTTAAAAGCCCCCAGCTCCTCGGACTCAGAAGCTAACTAACCACTCCAGCTTATCTGCCCAAGCACTTCTTTAAATGGGGCCTGATGCAGCTTTGCACCGGCCTAATGACTTGGACTATCAGCGCTACAGGAGGCATTGGTGGACCTCCTGTGGCGTACTGTAGTCAATTCCTTCATTTCTTTTCCTGAAATCAGTCTGGTCACTGCTGTTTCAATTAAAGAAGAAGGAATACGAATTTTGTGCAGTATTGACCTCCCACCATATTGTACAAAGACACTTCATAACTGATCCAATGATGAATAAAAATCATTCTTTCTACAGCTCCACTTTAAATCCCGGAGGGATCAGGTCAACTAAGCACATTATAACATTTACTCATGCGAACATACATAATCAGTACTCAGGACCAGGAAACGGCAACTGTTATGATTACTAAATACAACCAATATGTCTCAATCAATACTGTCCAATAGGACAGAAAATGCATTCAACCAAATATACAGGACACGTGGGACATCTAGCAGAGACCAATAACATCCTGAGCCACTGATAATTCATCGTCATCATCAAGAAAAATGTGTCACATTGTTTTTAACCGAGACAACTCAAATATTTAAACTGTGCCTACTCTTTCAGCAAAGCATCATCACTCAATGTATATTGAAAGATAGGCATGTTCTATGCTTCCATTAATTAGCATACACTGCACAGTAAATAAATACTGATACTATAACTCATGCCATATAAGTTAATACACATACAGTATACTGTAACTAATGCATTTATAAGTTAAGGCATCTACTTTTGTTATTTCACTGTAAAAATCAGCTCCACTACCAATATTCGTACATTCTGATTCAGATCAGTACAATATGTATACGCTAAATATAGGATCTTGATGCTCATTCAGCAGTTGGTTAAAGATCACGAGGACAGTATGGATCGGAAGGCACGGCATGCGAATTGCACTGTGACAGTGAGAAAAGCAAACGCATGATTTGTGTTCACAGTGCTGCGCTGAAGGACATTCTGCAAAACAGACACAAGGAAGAAAGCAGGGTGGCCTTCTTTCGCTGGGATACATAGTCATCAAATATGGTACAACTGCGGTTTGACATTCACATACAATGAGACCCTGAACACTATATATTACATTACATTATTGGCATTTGTCAGATGCTCTTATCCAGAGCAACGTACAGTTGATTAGACTAAGCAGGAGACAATCCTCCCCTGGAGCAGTGCGTGGTTAAGGGCCAATGGCTGTGCGGATCTTATTGTGGCTACACGGGATTAGAACCACCGACCTTGAAGGGGCCGCGGTGGCGCAACAGGCTAAGATGCAGCAGACTTGCAGTTGCAGTTCACTGCAGTTGCACACCGGGGACCGGGGTTCGATTCTCGGTCCAGCTCACGTGGAGCAGCATAATTGGCTTGCTGCTCCAGGGGGAGGGACTTGCAAGGTTAGTAGATCGCCGCACAATAAAAAGCACCTCGGGCGCCTCGGAATCACGGTTACCAGCATGTGGCGAGACGCCTTGAAGAAGGCGTGTCGCTCTTGTAGGGCGGTCCCAGTCACCGACCTTGCGTGTCCCAGTCATTTACCTTAACCACTACGCGACAGGCCACCCCATATATTATATATTCTACCATATCTAGAATACAATCAGTGGTCCCACGTACACTAACTGTATCGCTGACAAGTGTGAGAGGACCCATCTAAAATATTAAAAAACCTACCTAACAGACATGACTTAAGTTTGCAATTTTTCATCCTGTGGAGAAATGCCATTATAGAGTTATTCAGGCACAAGGACCTCAGTTCCCCTTCAGTTTGTGATTGACCTTGTTTCACCAGGTTTCAGTTATGAATTTTTTATTCCTCAAATCCATAAAGGCAAGAACATCAAAATGAATTACTAATATTCCGTAGATCATAGTGCAACGGTCATGGCAGTTGAAATTAACTTGTTACATCTCTTAGAAATACAGGACATTAGATAAAAGTTAGGCTATTAATTCAATGTTCATCAAAGCAATGTGGTGTGCTTTAGGTCCTGGGTCGAAGGTAGAAAAGACAAACTGACTCAGACACAGGACACAGGAAAAATATGAAATGTTCTCAGAAATGCTGCAACCATCTCTAACCCAGAAAATGTTGCATCCTGTTAATCTTATCTAAATGGCTGCTTGCCAGCTTGGATTTAATTTCACACAAGCGTACACACACTGACTAGAATGTGTACAAACACACACACACGAACACACGCAAACGCTCACTCTCTCACACACACATGCGCACACACGCTTGCACAGTCTTACTCTGCTGCCAACAAATGCTGTGATGAATACATACGCATGCTAGCATACATACATACACTCGTATATGCACACACATGCATTGTACACACACACAGGCGCGCACACACACACACACACACAAACACACTCACACATATAAAAACACACACGTTTGGGGAGGAACCAAATGACCATCAAGCTCCATGGACAGGCAGCATCCACAGAGACTCTGTCGGCCCAAACCTGCCCCCGCGCTTCAGGGCAAACTGCACATCCAGGGAGAGGAGACAGGAAGTGAAGAGTGTGATCAGTAGGGGTCCGGGAGAAGGCGGGGAATGTACCAGGACTGTCGGTATCTGAGGGAAACAGGGGAGTGGGGAGGTTGTCGGTATCTGAGGGGAACAGGGGAGTGGGGAGGGTTGTCGGTATCTGAGGGGAACAGGGGAGTGGGGAGGTTGTTGGTATCTGAGGGGAACAGGGGAGTGGGGGGTTGTCTGTAGCTGAGGGGAACAGGGGATTCGGGGGTTGTTGGTATCTGAGGCGAACAGGGGAGTGGGGGGGTTGTCGGTATCGGAGGGGAACAGGGGAGTGGGGGGGAGGGGGGTCTGTCGGCAGCTCAGGGGAACAGGGGAGTGGGGGGGAGCGCGGTAGTGGTGGAGGGGGTGGGGAGCTGACGGCAGAGAGAGTGCCAGATTAGCTCATCCCCAGGTTCCCGTTCTGCTCCGCTGCACCTCCACAGGAGGACGCCCCCAGCCTCCTGCCCCACAGGGAGACACAGTGCGGGGGGTAGTTTCAGTCTGCGGGGGCGTTCCTCCACAGAGGCAAGGCTGGATGGACAGGGGTGCCCACAAGGGACCGGCAACAGTACACACCATGTTTGATGCAGAGATTAGGCTTCTACACTTGTTATTCTATTTTCTGTCTAGAATGTATCCAGCACTCTGTCAAGTCTGGCCTTGAAGACCCAAAGGGTATATACAACATGATCTGGCAAGCTGCTCCATGCATTAATAAAGCAGCCTGCGGAAGAACTGCTTGACGAAAAGTTTTCCCCCCATGTTCCCGAGCTAAACCGGCAAACCCAAACTTAGCATCAGTAGGTTAGCATGAGAGTGGCACAGATTGGCAGTTGAGCTGCTGATATCCAACCGTGTAACAAAAATCGCCGTGTTCCTACGGATGCATTACTTTATTTAAAGTTGTTAACAATGTCCTATAAAAGTGCAGTGAGCATCAAGCACTGAGAGATAGCAAGAGAAATCCATACCTGTTCATGGGTACATTCAGTCCTGAGCACTTAATTAACTTGCACAGAGAATATTTGAGTGGAATGGCTGATATCAGCTCTAGTTTATGTGGCTTGCTTCCAGAAGAGAAGCAGGGCTGGGCAGGCTGCAGGGATAAAACTGTCTGGCATATTGGTAGCGAAATGGATCAGAATTTGTGAAAGGCATTTTGAACGGTTTGAGAATGAACATTGCATTTTCTGTTAAGGTAAAACTTGGAGATGCAGATATCGAGACAAGCATTGATATGTTGCCCTGATTGTTCCAACCCAACGAGACCAACATGTATTTACTAGTTATTTGCAGGCCATTAAAATAGATGCATTGTCCATATACTATCTGCAGCCTTGCTTTTAGAATAAATTGGCCATGTCTGGTCTAAAACATATGGAGAATATTGTGCAATAACATTTATCAGACTCTTGTTAATACAGTACAGTACACAGACACAGAGATTCCTCATTCAAAACTCTATTTAGTCCAGGACTAAGCTTAATCTGTGCCTGTGAAACGGCCCCTATACACGTTGAGTATACACATACACATTTCTCCCTCTGTACATTACATTACAGTACACAAAGGTGCTTTTATCCAAAGCAACGTACAAAAAGTGCATGTCAAGGTCGACAGGTCGGATAACATACAATTCCCATAGTCAGTTGTATAGCCATGAACAGTAAGTTTAGTGGACATGGCAAATAGATCAGTCGCTCCAGTGCGAAATGCACATATACTAATGCAAAGACAATACTATATACTACCATATACAATGTACAATAGCAATAAGTACAACTGCAGTCCTATGTTAAAGAGGTTACAACTGGGGGCTGAACAGATTGAAGCAGGTGAAACAGAGTGGCAATAGATAACATTACGTGTCATTTGACTGACACTTATATCTAAGCAGGAGACAATCCCCCCCCGGAGCAACGCAGGGTTAAAGGCCTGGCTCAAGGGCCCGACGGCTATGCGGATCTTATTGTGGCTTACACTGGGGACCGAACCGCCGACCTTGCGGGTCCCAGTCATGCACCTTGACCAGTATGCTACAGGCCGTCCTAAACATACCGTTCTCATACCGGTGAGTCGAACCCAGGCCACCTGGGTGAAAACCGCGACACCATATGGGAGGTCATATACAATACTACCATAAACAATGTACAATAGAAATAAGTACAAAATAAATACTGCAACAGTCCTATGTTAAACAGGTTACAACTTGGGGCTGAACAGATTGAAGCAGGTGACACTACTGGCAATGGATCAGGGCAATCATGAGTCCAGGTACAGTGTGAAAAGGTAAGTCTTCAGACTGCGGCAAAAGACGGGCAGCGAGTGAGCACTTCTCATCACATCACACATCTCTGTAGCTGGGATATGTGATGCAATGCACATGTTTTTGTGTAGGGCCAACTCACGTTACGTTGTGAGTGTATTGTGAGGAACAGCTTGCCAGGACACGCAGGGCAGGCAGGAACACTGGGGGTCCTCAAGGCTTGATACCGTGCTTCATACTATTTAGCTTTTAGGCAAACTAAGCAGGAGGTAGACTTAGGAAAGGGCGAGCATTGCTGGGCTGAATGGCCTGTTCCCGCCATTATGTTACGTTACATTATGTTATGTTATTTGAACTTCCATGAAAGCAATAACTGTCTCATTTTTTAAATCTGTTATGGGAAGGATCTGTAAGGATTCATCTGAAATGGTAGCTGATTCTAAATAAACACTAGCGTGCCTCATCACTGTGTTTGCAGTCTATTGGCAAAATTTAAGTTTTTGTTGTTACCCAGTACTGATAAATGTAAACCGTTACATTTACCCCTGAAGAGGAAAAGCAGTGGAGGATGGAGGTGTCTTGGGGTGTAGAATTTGGTGATTAAGTCTGGGTAATGCATCCAGGGAGACTGGGAGAAATTTTCATCCTTCAGAGTTGCCTTTTATTGTTTTAACCAGCAGGGCGAAACTAAAATTAAATTAAAATTCCAGGGGTTATGAATCCCTAAATTACTTAAATTTTCAAATGGGTGGTGATTCATGGTGGAGCATCCCACTTTCACAGGAAGGAAAGCAACGAATGTAGTTCACAACAGTGTCTGTTTGCGTGACAGAATTTTGGTAAACGGTTATAAGTACTTGAACAATCTAAAACAATCTTTAACAAGAGCTGATATGAATCACAGGTTCCCCACTACACTGAAAATATTCTGCTGTTAAAATCTTGTTGATGCGTGGGCAGACACCCACATGCATGATAAGTAATGGCCTGGAACCAGGGCTGTGAAACTCAGAAAATAGTACTGCACTGATAAGTTTAGTAATGTTGCAGAGGTGGAAAACGTACATCCCATGGTACGGAGCCCAGAGTGCGGAGAAGAGCCTGCTTGGTATTTAACTGTCAGGGTCATTCAGGGTTTTTTTTCGGTTCATCTCTCGGGTGCTACCTGGCTTTGAATGATAATTACATACATTTAAATTCTAATTAAGCCGCAGCCTGATTGGCGCTGCGGAATTAAACGAGAGATGACATCGAGTCACACTGCAAGCACACTGATAATCTCACGGCCTGTTTAGGAGTGATAATAGACAGCAGTGTGCGCGTGGGGCACCTGCAGTGTTGGAGAAGAAGAGACTATAGCCGCATTCATGAAATGGAGCACACCGGTGGAGGACGTGTCAGCTACTCTTCCTGAATATACTATGTTGGAAAACATGGGAGGGGAGACCAGTACAGCCAAAGTATCTCTACAACCCTATTTAGCCCCCAATACTGTAGAATGTATCTATTTGATCAGTACCTTCGCATTATCTCCTCTGCCCCCCTCCCTCAGTCCAATTTCCCACAACTTGTTCCCCCCCCCCCCCACCAGATGTAATCACCCCCCTCCCCACTTCCTGTGATGTGTTTTAATTCATGGCGATGGCCATTTGGTCCATTGTTTCCATTGAGGGAGAGGGTATAAGTGTTTACATTTTCCCTCAGTTGCTGTTAATCTGTACTTGGGGAACAGAACTAGTTCCTCTACTATATTAAACTACCTATCTGAAACAAAGACGTACCTGCATTTATTTTTCTACTGACAATTGTATGGAAGAATACATTTAACGCTTTAAAAAATTCTACATACAGGAGCAGTGAGAAGACGAATAAGGGTTTGAGATATTCTTAAGACCATTAATTGTGACATGTCAACTGTGCCTCCGTCTTCAGGGAAACATCTGTACCGAGCGCTCCGTTTAAAGCAGCAACGGCGTCCCGTCGACCGCCTCGCAGAGCCAGATCAGAGTTTTTAAAAGCTTCCGCCACCGGAGGCGGACATGTTATTGCGGTTGTTAACGACAAAGCAGTCTTCAAAGCTTGAGTGGGGAGAGTGTGCCAAACACTGCGCAGTGCTAACAGGCAGCTGGCATGAACTTCACCCCCCCACACCACCCCCACCCACCCCCACCCCTTTACGGCAAACGCCAAGGCACCCGTTCATCTTCAAAAACCGCTGACCACCGAGGGCCACTACGCATTTACTCAACCCCCCGAATTAACCTTAAAAGATGAGGCCCTGCGCTTTCATTTAAAGACGGAGATAAGGACTGGCCCAAGCCAGCGCTCGTGAATAAAAAAAACGCAGATTCAATTCGGTCCAGCGGTCGATTTACCTCAACGACAGCTGACCAGGGAAGTGCAAAGTGCTTATCTACCTTTCAGAGGCCTTTCCTGATCAGGTCGTGAAGACTGCTTGTGTGAGTGGATATCGTGAAAAGTTCTCGGCAAAAAAAAAGGATCTTAGGGCCAGATGTACTAAACCTTTTGCAAAGATTTTCAGGCACACAGACGCATTCTGCCCAGGAAACACGCATCTTATGTATGAAACTGGCCCAGAGGGCTGGAGCCCTGAATAATTCTAAATGTGGCTGATTATGTTTTCAGTTGAATTTACAAAAGTTCACACACTTAACCAGGGTTGATTTGTACGTGAAATTTCTCCGCCTCTAAAGAGCAGGCGTAAACCGAGGCACAAGCAAGACAGACACACAGATATAGGCTCCAAATCTTGAAATTTTGCAACAATATCACACTATTTCAACAGATAACTAATATTAAATATAAATTAATGATTGCAGCCAAGCAATAATTAAAGCTGGGTGTTTGTCACAGAAAATAAGGGGGCAGTAAGAGCAGTCGTCTGGCAGTCGGAGGGTTGCAGGTTCGATCCCCCGCCCGGGCTGTGTCAAAGTATCCCTGAGCAAGACACCTAACCCCCAAATGCTCCTGACGAGCTGGTCGGCGCCTTGCATGGCAGCCAATCGCCGTTGGTGTGTAATGTGTGTATGAATAGGTGAATGAGAAGCATCAATTGTACAGCGCTTTGGATAAAGGCGCTATATAAATTCCAACCATTTACCATTTACCATTTATTTAGAAAATAATGTATTAAATTAACCAATATCTCATGCAAAGCTTTGGGAAATTACTGATATAACTTGCTCAACAATAGTGACAGTAACAAGTGTTTTAAGTTTAAAAAAATTGTTGCCGCTAGTAAAATAGAGTAGGCTGAATGCATTGATATGCTGCTACATGCTTTTTGCCTTTAACAGAACATTGATAGAAACAGCATGCTCAAGAGGCATAGCTAACATAATAAAAACAGGGTTGGGTGTTTGTTTTGATTAGTTATCATCCAAAACAATCATGGAAAAGAAACGGGGAAAGACTTCTGTGACAAACAGTCATTTGCGCTTCTGGGAGAAATAAAATGTGTCATGGAACCTCCCACACAATGTTCCCATTCTGTCCCAGCAATTGTCAAGCTCATTGCAATGTTACATCTCGTTTTGGATTAATTCAAACGACAATAGCATCACAGCTGGATGTACACATTTTGTTCTGCGCTGGATATGCTTTTACGTGGCATGGATATCGCCATGCATTGAAGATACTGAATGCACTAAACACATGTTTTAACTGCGCTGTTTAAGATCTGCCTCATTCAAAAATGTGATTTGTAGGCAGTCCCATTCGTTGATTACATAATGAGCTGTAGCCTTCGTAAAAAAATGTTTTATTGTTAAGGCCCATCCATAACAAGAACTATAACTACAACCAGAACTATAACACTAACGACGTCAGCATCCATCCGCACTATCGTTTTTGGCTATGTCATTTTGCACATGATGCCCGCCGAATTTGTATGGATTTTGTCAGTATTTTAGCGTTCATGCAACTGGACAAAATTGCTCTGAAATTGATTCCAACTACATATGACCCGTTAAATCATAATCAGTCGTAAGTTGCGACGGCCGATTTCACAAAAATCTATGTTTATGTAAATTTTTTTGGCTGTTTTCGGCTTTCATCTTCATTTTGTAGGACAATATAGTGGCTTTCAGAACATGCCTCTCTTAATGCCAAATTCAGAGAAAAAAATATAGTTTTTAAGCTTTTAAACGCAAAGTGTAAGTAACATCAGAGGCTAGCCAGGAGGCTAGCCAGCTTGTCACCGTTCACCAGTCACAAACAACCACATCAGCTGCATTCGTGGCTACATGTCAATGTATTTGCTTTCATGGTCTGGATGTCTTAATGTGAAGTGTAAATGTTCAGAGCAAAAATATAGTTTTAAAGGGTTTATACCTAAGTTATAGCCCGATAATTTTGTTAGCCCAGTGCCTGTAGTCTCCCAGCTTCACATAATTATTGCGACGAAAGAGTTTTCTCAAAAACCATGGTTAGGTGGCACTCAAAATAAAACGGGACACAACTGTCTTGATATCTGGAATAGATATCTTGAAAAGATAACTTTACTATGATTAGAGAGAATGCATTCTCTTCTTTCGATTAGTTTCTAAAATTCAAAATACGTTTTGAGGTCCATACAACTGATTTTGATAGAGCAGGTCACAAATCGTCCGTCGCTACCGTTGTCATTATACAGTAGTTGTGGTGTGGACATCGCCATCCATTTGTGTTCAAACTATTTTTCAAACTACATATTTATAGTTATCGTTATAGTTATTGTTCTTGGTGTGGATGGGCCTTTAGTCTTAAGGAGTCATAAAGTCATACTTTATTGTAACCGTTTGCTTTATAAGTGCAAATTTCTTACCTCATTGGCAAATCTTGAAATGAGTCATTGGCAATATTTTTGCCTTATTTTGCAAAAAAGTAATAGAAATACGATTTTAAGTCTAAATATAAGACTAAAATACTTGCTGAGACTGACTTATTTTTTGTTTTGTTTTTTTGCAGTGAGGGGCTGTTTCCCCTGCTTTCTTCCCTCTCACAGCCCCGTCTCTGAGATACCAGTGAAGTAGGAGAAACACACACTCGTGGGAGGCTACCTGAAATGGCCTCATCGAAAAACAACATTCCTTCTGGAGTTTTCTGCGAAAAGTAAAAGTAAGAGGTCTTTGACTGGACCCTTCAGAGTTGACAGATGGCTCTGTCAGTAAAGATGACAAGAGGTGGGCGTCTTGGGGGAAGGAACATTCAGGAAGAAACACAAGCAAGCAATCGAAACAGAAGTGCGATTAACTGCCCAGTAGCTTCCGCGGACTGTGGACTGTCACGCGGATCCGTCGGTTGGGATGAGCCGGTGACCGTGACAACGCGACTGACACGGCTCTGAGGTATTGGGTGGAATCGGGAATCGTCTCCCTGAGCTGACTCACACTGAGTGGGTCGGGCGACGAAATAATACCCACCACAGAGCCACGGGTCACAGAGCTACATCAAACCCACTGAAAGAGACGCAATAAAAAAGAAAATCTCATTTAATCGCTTACTGACACGGGGCAACGCGCAGCCGAACTCTGTCCAACAAAACGGAGCGCGCCACTCGCAACCTACAGCAATTTGAGCAGCGCTGGGGCTCAGCAGCTCTGGTTCAGGCCGTGACTGTAATCTCCCAGCCCCTGAGACAGCCCAGATCCTGTTGGGGGGAGGTTCTTATCGGTAAATGCCACGCATGGCCCCCAAACACAGGCACGCAGGCACATGTGCCAAGCGCGCATGCACACACACACACAGACACACACACTCACACACACACACACACACACACAGCACACAGACCCAGGACTTAACTGTGGCTATGCTAAAGGCATGTCAATGAGGGAGGGCTCCATTGGAGCCAGGACTGATGATTCCTCACACCCCCACTGGAACGCCCCCCCCCCCCCCCTCCTCCTGGCACAGCCCCGAGGGGCACCAGCAGCCAGCCTACCACCAGATACCAGCATTCACACACACACACACACACACACGGGAGCAGCCCTGTCCTCCCACGTACTGTGCACACTGCCCACCGCTGAGCCTTCCCGCTACCCTTCAGTTCCGTCTCCGCGGTTCAGGCCCGTCGCAACCGGCAGCCCAGGTGGGCGAACGAGCACCGGAGGAAGCAAGAGAGGGAGACGAGCGGGGGCTCTGAAGCGGGCTGTGGGTTCCCGAACGAAGCAGCAGCCAAGAGGCGGCGGAGGATTTCAGAAGAGCATTTCATACGCTCCCCAAACAGCTCAAAACAATGTCATTAAAGTTTAATGTGGCTGACGGGGGAGCAGAAAACCAAACGGGGGCGGGGGCGGGGCGGGGGGGGGGAGATAACTCATTTTCGGTTCTGTAACTGTCATTCATTATTCACATGATAGTTTTCTAAGAGCTTCTGAGAGTCTTATCCAATTATTTGCTGTGTCACAGAGTCGTATTTGTTTGAATCCTTCATTAGGTCTCAGTGCCCTTACATGACTCCAGTCTCTAAAAGGACTTCTCCACGGTTGTTAAAAGGGGGAGGGGGGGGGGGTACAACATCTTACTCTTGACACTAAATCAGAACAGTTCCAAAATGGGGATGAAGTGCTATTTGTGGCACAGTCAAATAATTTAGGACTCTTCCCCCTCCCTCTCTTCCACCGTCCATCGACAGTTATTATTGTTTAAAAGCCAAACAGAATTCATATTTAATGCAAAGTGCATTTATTCTGTGTGTGACTCAGAGCAGCACAGTTATGCAGACTGGAAGATGTTCTAGGCACTGCAAGGTAGACTGACATGGATTTGGGGAGGGGGGGGTGGTGGGGGAAAGGAGTGCGGTACAGGGGCCAGATGAGGACGCGCGGTTAGTGGTTAGTCTCACCGGAGCGCCAACCCCCCCCCCCAGTGACCCCAAAACATTTACCCTGGCAAAACTGCAGCACTTTACACATCTCATTTGTGTACCTGGAAACGAGAAAAGAAGTCAACATGCCAGTCCCCGGGTAGGCCACGGTTCGTGACCCCGACAGGAAAACTCACTTAGGCGCCTTGCACACGCCCCCCCGGGATCGGTCCAGGGCACTTAGCACGTCCATCACTGCAGAGAGGACACCACACTCCCCTTTTTACAGTTAGCGTAATTCATCCTCCCCCGGCACGAAGCCTCCGTGTCCTCCTTTTCTGCCCGGATAATGGACCCCTCTCTGCCACTGGGAAATGGCCGCGTCATCAGACACGCTCGGGCGAAAATGGCTTTTCCGCGCTTCGCGACACGCAGGCCGGCTTGATTGAATCAGTCCTGGTAGCTGTCTGACATTAGCAACCTTTTATATGGCCCGCAGAAATGACAACAAGAGGGGGGGAGGGGGGGATGTCGTTAAAGTGGGGGGGGGGGGGGGGTTTTGTGAAGAAACCGCAGACAAGTGCTACACTGAGCTGTGTAATGAAATGAGCTAATGAGGCTCGGGAAAAAAAAAAGGAAAAAAAGGACTGAACAGACACTATTCCGGCGGCTGTCTCATTCCTCCGTATGCTACGAAGGAAGCCGCTCCCTCCCTGAGAGTGTGAGCGAGGGAGAGAGAGGGAGGGGGGAGGAGAAGAGCCATTTCCTGAGTTTCGCCTCCTTCGGTCACAGCTAGAGTGATTGGAGGCAGCGGCTCAGGGAGACGCTATGCAGCAGAGAGAAGCGCCGGTCTCCTCTCTGGGGACGGCGAGGCGCTCCAGATTTCTCCAGCCCTTTCCCTCCATCTCCTCTCCACTTCTCTCTCTCTCTGTCTCCTTCTCTATCCTCTTTTACTCTCTCTGTCTCTTTCGCTTTCTCTGTCTCTTCCTCTCTCTCTCTCTCCCCCCCTTCCTTTCTCCCCATCGCCGTCCTCTCTGCCCATCACTCTCTCCCTCTGCCTCCCTCTTCCTCTCAAAGCAGAGTCGACTGTCCCTCGCCGTCTGCCACCAAGTCTCGATTAGGGAAACATGCAAAAATACATCTCAGGCTAGGTTTTAAAGCAGCCGGTAGCTGGCTGATCATTTAGACCAGCTCAAGCTAGGTTTTGAAACAGCCGGCAGCTGGCTGACGAGAAAAAGACTTAGAAGAAGTCGAAAAAAAAAAAAGTCGAATAAATACCTAATAAAGTGCTCACTGAGTGTATAGTGCAGCCCATAAGGAAGTGCACAAGCCTCTGCCTCGTACCAGAACACATCCATAAATGCGCAGCAACACCACTCCACATCCGCACAGCCACCACACATGTACAGCACCACGCAAACACAGCAGGCGCATATCCACACCAGCGTAAGTGATACATACATGCATCACCCTACATCTCCACAGCAGTGCCAGGACGCACTCACTGTACGCCACTCTACATATCATTATCAATATTGCAGAGTGTACATCAGGACACCGAACAGCCATCTGCAATGCAAGAATATTAAAGCAAACACAGTGCAGTTTGCAGAGACAGAACTGCTCCCTACCACCCACCTTCCTGTCAACAACCCTCAGTATGATCGTTACTTCAGCCTGCAGAGTGACAGCGTCACGGGAGATGAGAGGAAGTAAGAGACCCTGCTGAAAATAACAGCTCAAGCTAGGTTTTGAAACAGCCGGTAGCTGGTTGACCGGTTAGACAAGCTCTGAACTCAATATGGTTTGAGCAGCTCAAGTTAGGTTTTGAAACAGCCGGTAGCTGGTTGACCGGTTAGACAAGCTCTGTACTCAATATGGTTTGAGCAGCTCAAGCTAGGTTTTGAAACAGCCAGTAGCTGGTTGACCGGTTAGACAAGCTCTGTACTCAATATGGTTTGAGCAGCTCAAGCTAGGTTTTGAAACAGCCAGTAGCTGGTTGACCAGTTAGACAAGCTCTGTACTCAATATGGTTTGACCAGCTCAAGCTAGGTTTTGAAACAGCCAGTTAGACAAGTTCTACACTCAATATGGTTTGACCTGCCCCTGTCACTGCAGGCTTTTACCATCAACCAGGCCATAGATCAGGGGTCACCAACCCTATTCCTGGAGACCTACCGTCCTGAAGGTTTTCACTTCAACCCTAATTTGGCACACCCGATTCTACTAATTAGCAGCTCAATGAGATCTGAAACTTTTGAATAAGGCCCCCTTTGTTAGGGTTGGAGTGAAAACCTATAGGATGGTAGATCTCCAGGAACAGGGTTGGTGACCACTGCCATAGATCATAGCCTCACTGCTCACCGGAAAGTTGCAAACCATATGGGTAAACTCTAGAAACTCTATTCTGATGATCTGAGGTAAACCCGTTTTCCGGCAACCAGACCCGAGTCAAATATTTATTTAACATTTTTTACATTTTATTTAGCAGATACTTTTGTCCAAAGCCACATACAAAACAGTGCATATCAAGGTCATACAACAAACAACCGAATACATAAGATAACAATTCATATATGATTGGTTGTAAGGCCATGAACATACAGTATGTCCAGTACACAAGGTTGATTGGCCAAGTCTGTAACTACCATACTAAGACATAACTACAACTAGAGGAACTACAGTACTGAGACAAATACTAATTGAAAAGTCCTAAATTAAGGCATAATAGGGGCCACAAGTTAGACAGGTGATAAACAACTTTTTGATGTGTATTGATTAAGATTTGAGATGGAAGTAGAGCTCCTGCAAATTACTGATCGTGAAAAAAATCTAAACACAGAAGAATATTCTTCTGCATATTTTCCTTAGTAAAGCTCTTAATTGCATACGTAGGTTCCATTTCAACTTCGGGGAGACACATTGCTGAAATCTCAAATCTCAAAATTACGCCAGCTAGTCTAAAATTAATTCACATTGAAATATCAGGGGGTGGCAGAGATGGTGCAGTGGGTAGCACTGCTGCCTCACAGCAAGGAGGTCCTGGGTTCGAATCCCTGTCGGCCGGGGCCTCTCTGTGCGGAGTTTGCATGGTCTCCCCGTGTCTGCGTGGGTTTCCTCCGGGTACTCCGGTTTCCTCCCACAGTCCAAAGACATGCAGGTTAGGCTGATTGGAGAGTCTAAATTGCCCATGGGTATGAGTGTGTGAGGGAATGGTGTGTATGCCCTGCGATGGACTGGCGACCTGTCCAGGGTGTATTCCTGCCTTTCGACCAATGTATGCTGGGATAGGCTCCAGCCCCCCTGCGACCCTGTTCAGGATAAGCGGGTTATAATGGATGGATGAATGGATGAAATATTTGGCATGGCATGTGGTCCTTTTTCTCCAAACCTACACTTGTGTTTCTCAGAACATTCTCAGGGGTGGGCAGGCGTGTTTTAAAAACATATCTAACCGGTTAAAGGGTTAAGATACAGATACAGTGATGTTTCAAACTGTTTCGCTAAGCCTATTGTTTGGTCTATGTTTTTTTCTCTTCATTCATTGGCACAACTTTGATCCTCATGATGGATGTAAATAGCCTGAAATGAGAGGTGACAGTCTATACTTCTAACCTCATATTCATTGTTTAATTTTAAATCAAATGTTCCGGAGTAAAGACCCAAAAGAACAGAAATTGTACCAGTGTCCAAATAGGGACTGCACTGCATATCAAATGCATATCTGACCAGGGAGAGGTTGCTCTGCATTGCATGCTTCCACCATTATTAAGCCTCCTTTGAAGTCTCAGGTACACAATCTGCACTGCAAGCCACAGGTACTGAGCCCAGATAGCAAGCAGCTCCATGCCGGATCTGTGCTGATTCTGGCCCGAAGTCAGCCAGCCAGAGTCACTTGCTATCTGGGGAGTTAGTGTGAAGAAGAGCTCAGGCTGATCACTCCATGTAACGGCTGTTTTTAAACTTTGTTAGGCAGTTTTTAAACACAGCCGCACAGCTTTATGGACGCTCATGAATAAATACGATCGCTTCCTGCATTGCTACGCCCTGTGATGCCGCATCTCGGATTCCAGGGTCCATTAACGCCGACATTACTTTTGCCTTTAATTACATTAAGTGCAGCTCCACAGCACTAATTGCCGAATGCCATAACGGATAATCACCTCCACTTTCTACAGAAAAGAAAGGGCCAACTGTTGCTCCCGTGTTCATGCAAAACAGTTTTACTCTCTTGACCCCATTCTCCCTTTTCCTTGAGCAATTAGAGAATGATTTTATGTTTTTCAATTTAAAATATCAAATTAAAGTAAAGTAAAGGGAAACTAATCTTCAAATCTCTACTCTCTGTCTTTGTAATTGAAGTCATAGTTTGGATTTGAGTTTGAGTACCTACAATCCTCAGGCCATTTAATATACGTCATCCCGGGGTGGACAATCCTAGAGGGCCAGTCTGGGAGCTGGTTTTAGTTCCAACCAATTACCTTAATTTATTTTTCTGACAGCTCTTAAATTATGTTGGTTCACTCCCGTACTTGAGCGTAGTACAATCTTTAGAATACACTAGCAGGCTGCAGCTGTAGCTGTTCCATGTACAGATGTCTGCTCAAGACATTATTTAGCTAATTAAATAATTAAGAGCAGAAGTTGGCACAAAATCCTGATGCGGATCGGCCCTTGCTGTGCTCCCCTGATGCAGTCATTTCTTTCCCAGGATTTAATTGAAGAATGACAGCTGTTCAGGCTTACATAAACCACCTGCAAAAGGTATGAATAAATGACACACAGCGAAATGTGATTATGCGTAAGTAGTGTACTCCACGCACAGTCCTCGAAACCATGGCAAACAGCAATAGCAGTCGTATAATGACTGCAACCTGTTTGTCCAATCAGTAGGAGAAGCGGTGAGAGATCGCCTGTCAGTGCCATGATCCATTATACAGTCTGTCTGTCAAGCAAAGAAAGTGTTCCTTCGGTAGGGGAATATTACAACTTCTGGAAGATTGCCTCCTGATATCCATTTCACACTGTGTGGTTATTATTATTGTACTCCATTTTCACTATACGCCCCCCCCCCCTCCCCTTTTCCTATTTCCTTTTACGAGTCCCCACGCAGATGTACGTGACGTGTTTAAATCCGAGAACAATTCAGCATCGTCATTTCACTTTTTATCATTTGTTTTTTTTCTCGTGGTAGCTGCAATACAACAATAAATTAAAACAGCTGGAAAACATGTTCCTACCAAACGGCGTTTATGCGCCGTCTGCGCCGACGCGCTCCGTAACGCGCTAGCGATGTTTTCGTGTTTTTCGCGGGCAAACGAGCACTCACACGCGCGGCCGCCCCGACACATGCTTCGAAGGAGACGTTCAGCATCACGCCAAGGTCCTTCGAATGGCAGCTGCACAGTCGCCACTGCGGAAGACAAACAGCCGCTGAGCTACGCTGACAGACCCGTCCCTGCTCTACCCCTCATCTCTCACCCTGCCCCGAGTGACATTTTGGAACCGAGTGATATTTAGGGCCAGATGGAATTTCATTTGCGCAATGAAATTACCCAAGGTTAAAGGAAGAAAAACAAACGCAATTAAGCCATTGATTTGCAGACAGAAAACAGTTACGGAGTGATCCATAGAAGGCAATAACCGGAGTCTATAAATAAAGGGAGCCTTACAGCGTTGCGCAGCGGTAAATGATCCATCAAAAGGAGAACGCTTCGCCCTCACTGACAGCGGAGAGAACAGGAATTTACTTAATTTCTTAGCTTTCAGAAATAGGTATCCGCCTACGCAATTATGAAAAGTTCACAGGATGCTCTCTCTGATTTCCTGATTCAAAATTAGAACCTCGTTAAAAGGAATCGATCTGATCCTTCCCTGGTCAGTGGTATGAGGCTAATGGCGTCAGGTAGTGGATCCAGTGGTATCAAGTCACTGCTTACACGTGGAGGTGAGGGAGGTTCACACTCCTTTCATAAAGTCAAATACCAACCCAGAAATTGCATCTACCAAGCACACACATTACCTGCATTATGACAAAATTGTGCTGTGCGAGACAACAGTTTCTCACTTCATTTCAACCTCTTTTTTTAGAAGAAGTGTTTATTTCTCTCCTGGCTCCATTCCAATTTTTTATTTTAAAGTATATTGGGTGCTGAAGCAAAAATGTATTTGAAGATTAATGAAAAACCAACACTCACAAAAAAATGATACAAAACTTTTTTGTATTTTATTTTCAAGATGCAGTTGTCTCCCGGCTCATTTCAGCAAGCACTTTATGGCCTTTATATTTGGATGACAGTCGTACTAAAACGTAGTAATAAGAAGAAATTATGGCAATGACAAAGCCTGTAATAATACCACCATTTAGAAATATTAGAAAAAAATACATGGTGGATGAAATAATATACACTCACCGAGCACTTTATTAGGAACATTTTCACTTTATTACACCTATATCATGTGATTATCTAATCAGCGACTTGTGTGCATATAATCATGTAGATACGGGTCAGGAGCTTCAGGTGATGTTCACATCAACCATCAGAATGGGGAAAAAAATTTGATTAAAGTGACTTTCACCGTGGAACGATTGTTGCTGCCAGACACGGTAGTTTGAGTATCTCAGAAACTGCTGATCTCCTGGGATTGTCATGCACACTAGTCTCTTTGCCAAGAATGGTGCAAAAAAAGACAAAAAGAAATCCAGTGAGCAGCAGTTCTGCAGACAGAAACGCATTGTTAATGAGAGACATCAGAGGAGAATGTCCAGACTGGTCAAAGCTGACAGGAAGGTAACAGTAACACAAATATCCACACATAAAAACAGTGGTATGCAGAAGAGTATCTCTGAACATACAATGCATCATAACTCTAAGTGGATAGGCTACAGCAGTAGAAGTAAAAAAAAAATAAGTCTAATAAATAGCTAATAAAGTGGTCACTGAGTTTATATTCAAATGATAATTAAATAAATACAGTTACAGTACCATCTGAACACTAACCCAGCAGTCATAATTCCCTCTCATTTATGAGGGTAGAAATACTCGAATTATGATTCGGTTTCAGTTTCAGTTTTTCGGTTTCCACAGGAGGGGAATGATACACATATAACCTCAAAGATTCATTAGAGGAAAATATGCTCAACAGGAGAGACAGTGGGGCACCCTGGGCTTCGCATTTGTAATGACTTTCACATGAACAAGGACACCGCAAGACTAATAAATGTAGTTTAAATTATGCACCCTGCGTCAGACAGCAGGGGGGATAGAGCAGAAAGCCTTGCATCCCTTCGCCTATTTCACCGCAGCGGCTGAGCTGTCGGGAGAAGGACCCGTTAATTACAGCACCTGAATACAGAAACCAATGCCAGGCGCTTGCAGGACAAATGCCCCCGATAAAAATTCATTGTAGACACGTTAATGTTACAGAGCTAACGGGCCTACCCTAGTGCTGGGGGGGTTGGGGGCACTTTCATTTGAAACTATGAATGGTACAAATTCAGGGGCAATTAAACAACAATGGTAAATATTCAGGGGCAATCAAAGTAGAATGGAACATTTTCAGGGGTGAACATTACAGCATTTTTCAGCTGGGCAATTGTAATGCAGAGTGCACTTTCTGAAATAAAGTGACAGAGGCGATACAGCTCACTCTTCAAGGATCAAATGTTCCAAATGTACCCTGAAAGTACTGTACTGTTCTCTTTGGGGAAAAATTAGTATGTTTCCCGAGCCAAAAAAGGGACAAATTAGTTAACGTACCGTACCTATTGGGTACCGCCCCGGCGACAAGTATTTGTACCTATTGATGTACTTTCTGTACCTTTATTTCTGAGAGTGTAAGTTGGCCTGGTAGCGTAGGGTTTTTTTAATTGGGAGAGGCCAATTTCACACAGCTTTCACACACAATTTTCAGTCGAGCCGACGAATATGCATGTTAAACATAGACCATAGATTCCAATCAAAAGTTGGTGAAAAGGGGATCAAAGGCAAAGTAAGGAAAAGGAGAGGGATCCTGAGGCCAGTATAAATTGATCCCAGACATGATGGAATGGGTAGAATAAAAAAAAAAAAAACACTCTCTGGGAGAATATAGGACACTGTCAAAATCTGAGAATATAAAACAGACTATATAAATAACCACTGAGTGTTCCATGACAGATTATAAACCTATAAGCAGTCTCCTACTATGACGGGGATTTAAACTTACAAATGTGGAAGAGGTAACAACATCATGAGGGAAATAACCGAAGTAGCAAAGTTAAGCACAAGATGAAAGTGAAAGCACCACTGGAGTTGTGCATTGTTTGGAGGCTAGCCAGCTTGTCACTGTTCACCAGTCACAAACAACCACATCAGCTGTGTTCATGTTAATGTATTTGCTTTCACGGTCTGTGTGTCTTAATGTCAAGAGTAAACGTTCAGCATAAACATATATAGTTTTAAAGGGTTTATACATAAGATGAGGAGTTATAGCCCTGGAGTTTCATTAGCCCAGTGTCAGTAGTCTCCCAGTCCCAGGCAACAAAACTTTGAAGCCATTTTTCTCAAAAACATGGCTTGGTGGCTCTCAAAATGAGACAAGACACAACTCCTTTAATATCTGGAGTAGACAGAAAGAAACTTTGGTATTGTTAGAAAGCTTACATTCTGCTTTTTCGATTAGTGGCTAAAACCCGTTTTTGGGGTCAATATGGTTGTTGTGCAAAGACATGTTGCATATAAATGTCATACCAAATTAAATTAAATTAAATCCCAGGCATATATTCTAAATTCATAACATTTTCATATCTTATTTCAGTACAAAGTTATAGAGAGTGAAGTAGTTATAGACTTTTATTTTATTTTTATTCAAAACCAAATGTAACTTCATTAAAGGACTAGAGGGGCCAGATCTGGGAGGGTGGAACTTACCCAGCTCTCTCCTATTTATGAAATAGTTAACACACCACTCACACATCCCACATATATTGTAGGAATATTCCATCAAGAGGGTATGAAATGTCCACATTTACAATGCATGAGATCCAGTCGTAGCGTTAAATTTTAATTTTATATTTCTCCTCACAACTATACAGCCCCAGTGGCAATATGTTCTTTATCAAGGTGATATCAGTATTTCAGAATAAACAATATCAAATTCTACAGGTTGATAGACCAATGCTAGGATGACTTGGGAGTTAGCCAAATATATATTTGAAGATCAGAAGATGTTCACATAGAAATACTGACTAGATTTCTGTAAAAATAAATCAAATCACAGTATCCTCAGATGTTCACACATTGTAGCCCAACCCGTTACATGATGTTAACAATCATTTCATCATCTCATCACACTTTGAAGAACACAGAGTCGAATCGGAGTATAATCTATAGTATTGTCTGACTACGTTAATAATTCAAAACCACCATTGCAATTCGGATACCTACTGACTGCAAGTCACTCAAAATCATACTGATGCACAACAAATTCCATCTTCCAGTATGTAGTACACCCTGGCAGCAAGAGGACCTCAAATTTCACAAATTCACAATCTGTATTTCTTAGAAAGACTTTTCAATCTTTTTCATTTTAGTTTCACACCATCATACCATTCAATAGTTATTGGAGGAAATGAGCGTTGCCCGTGAAGTGTGCAGTCAGGGAACTCTACTCTGGAAATCACATGTACAATCAAACATTACACACATGTTTCCTGTTAGGTTTTGTGTTTTTGCCTGTATGTTTTCTGTCTATGTCATTAGCGTTTCTGCATTTCTGTTACCTCTGTGCCCACCGTAGCCACACTGTCAGTTTGTTCACTTCATTCATTCGTTTCACCTGTGTTTCACTTCCTGATTTATTTCCCACACCTGATTGCCATTCCCACTTGTTACCTGTCTTACCTGTGTCTATGCCATACTCTCCAGCATTTTCTGATTGATACCTGTTACGACCTGTTTCGCCCCCAACTGCCGAGTTTAGCTAATTCCTTCTGTCTGATTCCGACCCATAGTTTTTCGACCCGTTTCTGTTTCTCGACTTTTGTTTCTGGATTGTGTTTTTGTATGACTAGCTTGTTAGTCTTTGACCCCTCGCTTGTGACCGCTACTATTCTTTGGATTACCATTGATATATCTGTTTGCTGGAGATCTGACCTATTGCCTGGACTATCTATTATGAACTGCCTTATCCCTGCTGTATCAGTTTGCTGGCTTCTGACCTTCGCTTGTTCAACCTGCATTGAAAGAATAAAGACTTTGTTAACGAAAGATCTTACATCATGATCTCGCTTTTGGATCCCCCCTTGTGAGTGCCTGATAGTTTCCATAATCAACCAATTACGTAGAAGATTGGGTTACCATTTATGTCCCACTGATATTAAATGTACAAATGTACATGTGAAGCAAAGGAAGGATACTTTTTACACTTCAGTAAAGTGTCCTATACAACAAGCTACATACATGTGAGTTTCAGTTAAACAGCTTAAGAAATTAATGAAACCTAATCTAGATTCTTATCAGCCTCTTATTTGCACGGCAATAAAACAACACCTTCCTCCACACCACGCCATGCAAATCATGTTCCAATATAAGAAGAAAAAAATACCATTCAGTAGTTGCATGAATAAACACATTGTTTGTTTTTCTTAGCTCACTTTTATTCCACATCCGGCCGAAATATTACCGGTTTGCTTGAAATATTTTGATTGTTTTGCAAATTATTTGACACAGACATATTCATGGAACCAAATATAACACCTGGTTATGAAGCAACAGTGAGTTATCCTTTTTGGACACTTTGGGCATGCTTAATAAAAACACATGTGAAGGTTAATTTTGTATTTGAAGAGATTTGGGGACACTTAAGGATATTTCGGTGCAGTTTTGGGAAAACTCATGTGGAATTGAATGCCTATTGATATCTTTACCATATTTTGTACACAAGTTGACGTCAAGTTTGTGCACAAATATAAAGCTGTTTTGGGTTGGTCCCTGATTTAAAAACTGTGATATTTAGTGCTAAACTATAAAAAAATGAAATAGTGACACTTTTACAGAACTAGTACAAAATAACACCCCAAAACCAGTAATGGAGTGCTAGCTGAAATCCACAGTCAGACATAAACTGGGCTGCTCATTGCATACACTGCTTCTGCATGCTTCGCTTGCTACAAAATATTGCTCCTCACCCTCCACCACCCTGGTGACGTATCACCTGTGCTTCAGTCTGCTTCTCGATTTCTGGTGTTCATCCTGTTCACGGGAGATGCATTGTGCTCCCTGTTAGATAGAGTAGTAGTACCCGAAGCAGATACGTTCAGTGTCAAACTTGAAGGTACAAGAGATAGGGAGCTGTGGTGGTGCAACAGGCTAAGACGCAGCAGACTCGCGGTTGCAGTTCGCTGCAGTTGCACACCGGGGACCGGGGTTCGATTCTCGGTCCTGCCAAAAAGCCAAGTTTGGCTGGCTCACGTGGAGCAGCAATAACGGTCCCTCCAGAGGGAGGGACTGTTGATGGCCCGACATTGTATAACTGTACAATAATTCAAGCTCATTGGTTGAAAATTGCCACAGCCACTGGCATTTCAACATCAACGCGCTTAGATGGGATGGGGATGGGATAAACAGTGTTGTGGTTTGAAGGTGTTTGTTGAAACACTTTTTTTTTTTTTTAACTGAAGCTGAAAGTGATCATTCTGATGTTTAAAGTTCTGATATTCTACCTAAAGAAAATGTTCACTGTCAAAACTAAGCTGGGAACCACTCATGCTGTCCTCAAAAGCATTATTTTTAATTTTTAATATTCTAAAAATGTCCAGTTAATTTAACTAATTAAGTTATTTTCACTATGATCTGTTAGATCTTAATAATTTAAATGATTATATTGACATGACCTTCATTAAAATGTATTTTTTAATTGAAGTTAATCTAGATAATATTTTAATTACCCTATTAGATTAATCACAGTTAACATTTTCAACAGAAGTCATTTTTTATAGCTGGCATGAATTGATTATTCAGAATATTTTACATGCAGAGAATCTGACTGAATGCAATTCATATATTTATAGGATTGTAGACACTTTGGCTGCCAAGCTGTTATCCTGATTGCAGTCTCAGGCTAAATCATTGGGGCTCTTCACTGTTGGCTAAAATTAGACAATTCGATGGCACAGTGCATTTAAAGTTTAATGAATGACTAACTTAGATGGATTACTCAGTCAGATTCCCATCAAATATAGCCTACTTAGTCAGTAGATCATGGCAAATATAACTCAATTGACTTCTCTTATCTCAAGGGGGCACATGGTTCTCTCATGAAGTTTTTTTTTACGTCATATTGTCCCCCCCGTTTTAATCATGTACCCATCGGCTCACGGACTGACAGTATCTCTCGCCCGCCACCCTGCAGCCAGTGTAGCAGACTGCCGGCTCCGGCGTTTGGCCAGCCGGTTCGTCCCGGGCCCATCTGGGGAGCTGTACGGCTGGTTGTTCAATTAAAAGATGCTTAAAGTCATATCTCCCCTGGTTGGCTGGCTCCAGATTATCGACGCGCTTCATCTTACTTTCCGCCACGGTGCGCCCGCCGCTGCCTTCTCGTTTCATAAAAAACAGACGGGAAGGGATTCGGCGAATCCCCACCAACTCCGCCCGCGTCTTTTCCCAGCCATTATTCAGGTTTCATGTAAATTCCCCCCCCCACCCCCGCCCACCTGGCGTGGAGCCCCGTAATCCATTATCAGCTGTGGCCACGCTCGACTAACGGGCGAGTGAAAACCGCGCCTCGGAACGACGGACGGGGCCGTCGGCCGGAAACCCGCCAGTGTCCCCCCCCCCCCCGCGGCCGTCACCGCGGAGATGAGTAATGGCGGCTCTTAGCGCGGAACACCCACGAGCTGCTCGCTCAGCATGCCGACGTGGGTGTTTTGTCTCGCATAAATATTCAGGTCCTCTCTCGGGACAGCGTCTGGCACAGCCCGCGCCCCCCTCACCGCCCCCCCCCCGATCGGCACGCCTCGCCGCCACGGCCCCGTCCACTCCGCGGACCGCTCCGTCATACTTACTGTCGCTTTCTCGGTCACCTTCGCGCGAGGCGTACACGCCGGCTCCTCCCAACACTGCCCGGCGGCTGCAGCTAACCTCCTTCCACACAAACCTGTGGGACACGCCACCCTCAGACTTGACATTGAGGCAATGACCTCAAATCTCCCGGCTTCACAGATTGCACAATATTATCATTATTATTATTATTATTTCAATTATTTAACCAGGTTGGACAATAGGGAATTTAGTACTCACTCGCAGTGATGGCAGGTATGGAATTTAAGAAAATGTGTTGCTAATTACATGTAGTTGGGGGGGGAAGGGATTAGTTAAGCGAGATGTTCAGAGCCAGTTTGGTTGTAATATGACCAAGACGAATGACTGGTTAACAGCCGTAGCAACCCGTACTCAAAAATGTAAGATGCCATGATGACAAAAAAAAGCTCTCCGGTTTTGGGTGGGGGGAGGTTATGCTTAACTGATGACAGTACAGCCTGCTCATAACAGTCTCTGTGAGGTTGAGTGACCTTTCCCACAGCCTGAGAAATATCCGGAGAGAAAAGCGGAGAGGTCAAGAGCCGGCCTGGTGCCAGAAGCCGGATATTCACCTGCTGAAAGTGACGGACAGGGCGGGGCGGGGAGCGGAGAGAAAGGTGTGGGGGAGATATACCCTCGTGTAGAGGCATATGTTCAGTCAGGTAGTTTCTGTGATTCTACCGCAGAAAACGTGAGTACTGGAAACGTGCGATTGAATATAAGCAGTCAAACTGTATTTTCAAAAATGCCTTCAAGACTAAACTTAATACTCAAGACTTCAATGCGACTGGGCAAACATTACATTTCTACATCCAGAAAACCTACATTTATGACTGTAGAAACTGTACTGTAGGTAACACTTCTGATGCAGTGGAACTGACCATGTCAAAAACTAAAACTGACCAAACAAAAAAGTATAGCAATGTCAACCAGATTAAAAATTTCTAATTACTATGTGATTGTTCCGGATTTGGTTGTTACATACGTCCCCCCAGGTCATGACCTGTTGACAGACTGCTTTTGACCCCAGGACCTTGACAGGAAATAGCTGGATGTGAGCACACTGCAGAACCAGGGCAGTGCCCTGACCTCAGGCTCCGACGTCCCGTTCCAAAAGGTACAGACGGTGGCCGTTCTCTCGGTAAGCGCGTGTTGCACGGCGTCTCTTTCCCTTCCATGTCATCATTTCTAGGCTTTTCCGCCACATCGCGCATTTTTGTAGGCCAAGGCATATTTTCCTGAAGACATGCTGTATGTGCAAGAAGACAAGCACATCTAATGCTCAGTGTAATACACTTCTGTTCAATTACACAGAGCCCACAGCCCTAGTGGTGCTCGGGCACAAAGGGAAGTGACTGAAGGGGAAAAAAAAAGATAACTCTACAAAGAAGTGTTCTTCATGCCAATTTATTTTTGTCTCCCCTGTCACACAGCTTGCAATTAATTTTGATTCAGAATTTTTTGTCCACCCACCACCGTGAAAGGAACCAGAGGCTCCTGCCTCCGTCTGAGAAGAAGGAAGGGGAGGAGACACGCGATTTTCGCTGCCGTGTTCCGATCCTGCTCTGCTGCATTCATATTTGATGAGCACCTATAGGGGAAATCAAAGACGGGCACCTCGGTGTGTTTCCGCGATTGCAAATAATTAGGACGCTCAAAATCCCCTTCCAGAGAACACCCCTCCCTCCTCGTCCGTACCTGTATATCCACTTCAGCCAACAAGCTGCTCTGGACTTGGGGCAGGCAAACTAAAGGCCCCTCGTACAGTAAGCCAAAGGCCAAAAACATCGATCCCGTTTCAATTTGGGAGTGACAGCAAACAGGACATTTTCTTTTGCAGGGGGGCACAAACAGAGCGTTTCATGTTCTCCTACCTCCACGCAGTGAGCTACAGTAAGTTCCGTGAAGCAGTGGAATAAGAATAATTTATTCCTCACGTTATATCACTGCACCATCGAGTGTGTTTTGAGGGCCAAGAAGAGAAAGCGGGGGGAAGAACAAATTGTTACTGACAGCATTCCCTCCAGTCAGCATGAAGCAGGATGCATCTTCGCCAATGTCATTACCCCCTCCCAACCCCCACCCCATGGCCCTCGCATCTTCAAATACAGATGCTGTATTTAAAGCAATGGCAACTTTTAAGTGCGTTTTTAGTATGAAATGGATTTCTGCCCAAGGACTGAATTCTGTTTTCAACACTATCCTCAACCCATGTCTCCTCAATAGCAGAGGGAGAGTTGCTATAGCGATGGCCATTGTGACAGAGCTTCTGCCAGGCAATCATTCACATTCCAGTCTCTCTCTCTCTCTCTCTCTCTCTCCCGCTCGCTCCTTTTCTCTCGGTCTCTCCTTCTCTATCAGTTGTGTAAGCACACAAACAGATGCACGCACACACACACACACACACACACACACACACACACACACACACACACACACACACACACACACACACACAAACACACACACACGTACAAAAACAGCCCCAACGGTTGATCAACACAGCTCAACAGTTCTATCATTCTCCAAATGGCTTCCGCCAAACAATTGCAAAAGATAACCATCTTCATCTCGCATGCCCGTCTACAGTTCTCAGCCAGAGTGTGTGTGGTAGGGCTCAGTGTCATTGTGGAGGGCGCGTGTCTGTGCGTGTGCGCGTGGGGGTGAGGGGGGGGGGTTTGTAAAGCATCTTTGTCAAGAATCGATGTGAACGCGAGGCCTGCTGTCATCGTCATTAGGCCTTTTCATCTGAGGATGAGCGCAGCGCGTCCCCCACTTAATGCCGCCAATTACCCGGAGCTCAGCGAAGGACAAAGCCATTACAGCCAGTCCCCCTTTCTCCTTCTGCAAACGAAACGCAAACCATCCCACTCCCTTGTTTACCCTTGTTTCCACCAGTTCTGCAGCTCCACACATGACCAAGAATGACAGAACCAAAATCAGAGCCTCCGTCCCCGACCTTATGTAATTGTACCTTTTTTTTTTTTGCAAGCAGGCTTCAAAAAATGATGATTCACTACGGTGGGTACCCGAGACACACATCAAAATATATCGGCTGCAGGAAATTGACGGGGAGATTGGGGTTTTTGTTCGCTTTAATGGCCAGAGTAACGACACGCGTTCGCCTTTCTGTGACAGCCCTGCAATATGAGTGTCGTCGATATTACAAAAGCTGTTCTTCAGGAACCAGTTCTGCATCGGTCAGGCTATAATAATGGTCCAATGGGACGTACCTGTGATATGCAGGAAGTGGAGACCCACATCACTGTTTGTATGGTTCAGTATAATCAGCAGGTACAGTAAAGAGCCAGGACAATTACAGCGACAAAGAGATGCAACAGAGACACGGGCTTCAGTTTTTGACACATTCAACGACATTAGCTGAACGTAAACCCAACAAAATGGAGCCCATCTTCATTAAAATTCGTATCAGGTGGAAGGAAAAAAAATTAAATCACAAAGACCATTAAAACATAACCATTACTGAGAGTCATGGCTGGCTTTAAATCACCAATTTACACACAAGAAAAAGTCAATGTTTGTAAAGTACGCCCTGAACCTTGCTATTTTTTTTTTTTCCCCGGGTTGATCTATGTTTCATAAATGCATGAGGACTGTTTCTAAGAAATACTTCTCAGCAAATCTATGCCTTTTCATTCCCCACGGTAAATTAGAGAGAAGAAAAACACTATCAGGGAAAGATATGTGCTCTTTAATGAGCTTAAAAATCACAACAAATAGAAGGCAACTTAATAAGCCATTTGTACAGGCAGTCTTAATGAGCGCGCGGCACTCTGTACCACAGCTCCCACTTGGCTCGCACTCGAGTGCTGGAACACTGTCTGTGTGAGATCACCCAACTGAGGGCCAGTTCTGCCCATCTGGGAGTTATGGAGGCCTCCTGTGACATAAACAGCTGTGGAATCGAATGGAATATGTTATAAGCCAGTGACCAAGTCAGATATTGTGTGTGTGTGTGTGTGTGTGAGTGTGTGTGTGTGTGTGTGAGTCCACCCAACTGTGGGCCAGTCCTGCCGTATGAGTGTTATGGAGGCCTCCTGTGGCACAAGCACCTGTGGAATCTAAGGAAATATGTGCCCAAGTCAGATATTGTTTGTGTGTGTGTGTGTGTGTGTGTGTGTGTGTGTGTGTGTGTGTGTGTCTGTGAGCAGGAGAGAGAGTACACATGCAAGTATGTGTCCCAGAAAATGTGTGTCACCAGTATATGAGTGAGTGTGCATGTGCGTGTCAGTTTCGACAGAAATGCCCGCTTCCTCCTGGGCTGTTGAGACAAACTTGGATGCAATTCCACATCTCCTTATCATGCCAAGGACAAGCTCATCTGGTGGGTCTAATACCCACCCCATATTAGTTGGTCCTATAGAACGCAAACTCTTTCTGTCTGATCGACTGCAGGAACACACACTCAGGCCCCTCTTAATCCCCTACGCCTTTCATCGTGACCGCTCACCCAGAACTTCAAAACCTCTCCATTAACCTCAACAACAACAACAACAACAACAGCAACAGCAGCAGCAACAACAACAACAACAGCAGCAGCCGCAGTACAGCTTCTTTCTTCCAGGGGCCAGTATACTTGCGTGTTCTCTTTTGGAAGGTAATTTTCTCAATTTGACATTAAAAAGAAGGCTGGCAAACACACAAAGAAAAACAGGCCTTGAACAAGTTTTCCACAAAAAAGAGACCCCAGTCCCTGGAGCAGACATGCTCTGACTCAGTGTGGAGGAAAGACAACATCTCTGTGTCGCTAGCGTACCTGATTCCGAGGCCACTCTCACAGGCGTATGTCCCTTTTCTAACAACCAAACACACGCTCTCATCCTCTTTTCTATCCCTCTATCGTTCGTTATAAATTTTGAACTGAAATGCAGTGGGGAAATGAAGTGGATAAGAAAGAGGCCATCACAAAAGGAGGCACCATTAGATCACACAGCCCAGCTTTTCGCTTATTTCCACACGGTCAAACGGTCAAGAAGAGGGGCGCTCGGGACAGTTCTTAGTTCTTGAGTACAAATAAGCAGGTCCTGAGGCTCACCGGTCACCAAACAGCCGCCTGAGGAGTGTTTACCACATAACCACCTCGCAAATCCTTTCCTAAGACAAGCCTATTGTTTTGACTCCTCTTCAAGCTCAGCCGCCGGTGTTCGATAAAGACAGGTTTGCCCTGAGATCCCCCCGCCCCCACAAAAACCCTCACATCACTGGAGGAAGGAAAGGCAGGGGAAGTGCTTGTCAAAACAAGGCCTGGCTGGTCCTAGCCTGTCAGCCTCCTTGAACTACCCCCTAGAATCCAGACTGACAATGCATCAGGGTTCCTTGTGCTCACAATTTCAGCAACGTTTTCTTACAATGGCTCAACACCACCAGCCTCCACAGAGCGGGCGTTTCCCTCATCTCGCCAATTCACATTTTGTACAATCAGCAGCACCTTTGAGTTACCTTCGGCAAATGAATAAAACAGAATACCACGTCTGGTGGACCGAGCGCTGATGTGGGGAAAAATGGGTTTTATTTTATTCATACCAAATGTTTTTCCAGCACCACAAGTCTGCACTGCTTATTTAACTTAAATGATAGGCTTGCTCACAGTGCATTACTTCTCACGTAGATTAAAAAGTAATATTTCTGCTTGCACATCACCAGATCCAGTTTACATAAAAAATATCCATGCATGACAATATGCTGAGGTTATTTTAAGGATGAACAATTTTATACAGTCACAGGGGCAGCTTTTGTGACATCTGGCAAAGGCTGCATCGTTTTCCCTAATGATGTCAGTGTTCTGAACATCTGCGGAGTAAATAGAATCAATGAAACACTCGTCGGAAATGCGTCTAGCGGCAAAGTGCAACCAAGGCTGAAATTGTGGACGTCGTCTCGATCTCCCATTTGTGCGCTGACCTCTGAAATCTGACCAAAAATAAATAAATAAATAAATAAATAAAAAACGTGGCAGGAAAGGTAAGCATGTCAAGGACTGCATTTTCAGTCGCCACTGAACTCTAAAAGCTGCACATCTGCCTCAAGAGGGCTTTTTCCACCTCAAAGAGCCCTCAGAGAAGCACAACCCCCAAGGGAAGCCATATCCGCTTGAAAGTGTCACGGGTCAGTGACTGCACACGCGCGCATCACCTGGTCTGACGTCCATTTCACTCAAAGTGTGATTGGGGGGGAAAGTGGCGTGGCCCTGCCCCCTTCACCCCGGATCTGACCCCAGATGGGACCGCTGGCGAGTGGATCTGAAGAGGCAGCGGGGCCGGGCAGAGCCTCCCAGTAGAGGTTCGCCACGGAGAGCGCGAATCGGCCGACCCCCACACGCACACACCCCGCCTCTTCCTTTAATCCAGTCCATCGGAGGCCTGTCCATTGGCATGGACTACTAGCACAGCAATTAATTATTCAGGCTTTCCCGGTGAGGCTGCAAAAAGGGAGTTCTCGGAGAAATATAATCGCCTATCCGTTCCGTCGCACTGCTGGACCGGGTTACACACCTGGTCTGTGCACTGCAGGGGATTTATGTGGCCAGATCAGCCTCCATCGTCGCGTTGGAACGAGCACAATCTATCCTAGAACCCATAACATCAACAGCTTTCTGAACACTTCCCTTTAAATCAATGCAACAACTACATAGTCTGAGACGAGCCCACTGAAGAGGCCCGCTGTTGCCAAACGTGCAGGAATTAATGCCTGAATGCAGCGGAATAAGGGCCGAAATGTTCTTGCATTGGTGCAGCAGCACTGGAAGCCAGCGGGAGTCGATGCCAAAGAACGGAGCCAAAATGGTGGCATTCACCAGAGCCAGCCTAATGACCAGGTGCAAGCATTCACGATAACCAGGGATTGTCAAGCCGGTGCTTTCATTCACATAATACCTGTTATTGTGATTCACGGCAACAGCTTCTGACACTCCCGCTGCTGAACTGAACTCAAAGACTCAAACGCTTTCAAATGTGCGAAGGAAAAAAAAGACATTTAAATCCCTGTGACACTGGAATGAAATCTTGGGCGATTGCTACCATAGAATCTCTTGCATTTCTGAGGAAATTTGCGTGCTTGGGAAGAGGAAGAGTGGGGATGGACAGAACCAATCAGAGCCTCCAAACGCAGGAGCATGTTACATTACATTACATTACTGGCATTTGGCAGACGCTCTCATCCAGAGCGACGTACAGGTGATTTAGACTAAGCAGGAGACAGTCCTCCCCCGGAGCAATGCAGGGTTAAGGGCCTTGCTCAAGGGCCCAACGGCTGTGCGGATCTTATTGTGGCTACACCGGGATTAGAACCACCGACCTTGTGTGTCCCGAGTCATTCACCTTAACCACTACACTACAGGCCTGCCATGTCAAGTGGAGAGGCAATATTTGGATCTGTCGCCATGTTTGCAACATATTTTTAAATACCGACCCGTTCGATGAAAATTTTAATTCAAGTAATTATATTCGTTTTCATGAATGCTACACATGCATTTTAAACCAGGAGAAAGTATTTCAAACTTGCATTCCAACCCAGGTCTACTCACTGCAAAAATAAGAGTAAATCTCAGCAAGAATTTATATTTGTATAAAATCTTATTTCTATTGCTTTTTGTTTTGCTACATAACACAAACATAGTGCCAATAGGGTGAGACAGTTTGACCCAATTCAAGATTTGCCAATGAGCAAGAAAATTTAACTTGTAAAGCAAACAGTAAAGCTAATATTTTCTACTTGAGGTTTATATGCCTCCTTACAAGACTAAAACAAAAAGACAAGACAATTAAATACCTAATAAAGTGCTCGCTGAGCGTATTTACATTTTATGTAACATTACAAACGCAACTGCAAACATGAGCTTCCATAGTGAGCGGTTTTCTACTCAGGAGTTGATTACAGAGTCGCAACAAATACACCACTCTCATTTAGCCCCAACCGTGCCTACTCGTTGTGATTACAATTAAAAACAATAAGCACCAATTAGCGGGACAGAATTAATGAATTAATCACTGCAATCAGATATAAAGCACGCCCCACGGACGCTGGGCTTAGATGGAGCGTGAAAATGATTTAATTTCATTTCCCCGCTGTCTATGAAGGGGGGGGGGGTCCCGCCTGAATGGCCGCAAGCGCCTACGAACACCGACACAAAGCAGTCCGGGAGACTCCCAATGCAGCTCCGCATCGTGTTCACCACAATTTACACCAGGGCCGTGGTACCTGAAAGCCCCGCTTCTGTTTTCCAGGAGGGAGAAATAAAAGCGGAAGTCCAATTCTATAGTACTGTGAGTGGTCCTCCTTTGCTGTAACATGACTCACTGCGTCCTCAGATCCAGATAAACACAGAGTACTGCTCTAAAAATAAATACCGCCGGAGATAATTAACATTTCTTCACACGCTGTACACCGCACGCCGTTACTGACGCAACCAGAGAAAACCAGCCGATTGCTTTAAAAAATATATCAATTTTTTTTTTTTAAAACCTCTTGCTTGAGGAACCCAGCGATGTGGTTTTGCTGTTCGTGTGCCAGCGTCCTGGCACTTTCCTGCAGATTTATAATGCAAACCTCCAACATGGACAGAGGGGTTCGGTCAATACTCTCAAGAGCTTTCTCCCCGACTCTGGGCATCCTCTTTGCATTTTCAAAGGTCAAAGTCATCCCAGCATTAAAAGGTCAGGCCTGTGTGATAACAGTATAGTTGATGCGTTTAGCCCTAGCCCGCCCAAGCAGATTCCAGGCCTCCAATCACAACTTGATTGAACACACAGACATGAGGGCGGTGGAGCACACACGAGACTACAAAAACCAAACCTTAACCCCATTTGGAAATGGGCAGGAACACACTCGGCAGAAGGGGGAGAAAGACATAACAGGAGCTCATCATTTCTCACAGGATTGTTGGATTTGCCCAAATAACCGTTTTCATGAACCCATGATGTCTACAGTTTCCATAGGAACAACAAGAGTGAGAACACAGTAATGTTGAGGTCCATGAAGATCACAAACAGCCTTATTGCTATTGCTATTTTTAAGCCAACCAATTACGTAAAACATCCATGCCCAAGGCAACCTGAATGTAATGAGAGAACTAAAATGTATAACAAACAAAATATACAATAAAACTGGTTAAATTCGAAAAACATGATGGCCTTTATAAACTAAAACCGGTTGTTTACAAAGGGCAATTGGGTATCTCATCCAGTTGAGACCTGGCTAAACCGGGTTTTTTTAATTTATCCAAATAAGGTGTTTGCATGGGCTGTATCAGAACTGGAATAAGCCGAGTTCTCCGAATAAGATGAGAGCAATAACGTCTGTGTGAACGTGGGCACTGGTCAATGTGCGGTCAATGTGTGGAAGTGCTGAATCCTGACTGTGCTAGTGCAGATCGGCTATAGCATTGAGAGAGAGGGTTCAGTTAGTCAGATGTTAATCAACCCCCCCCCCGGTTGGCCATGGGACATGTGGTCCATTTGAGCCAACTATGTGAGAAGTGTAAAGGCCCGGACACACCAAACCGACGGTCGGCCGTCAGACGTCGGTGGCGCCCTGTCGGCCGAGTCTTTCCGGTGTGTCCCGCACGCCGACACTGTTTTGGAGGGCTCCGACGCCGATTCAACATGTTGAATGGGTGTCGGAGCCCCCGGAGTCGTCGTTAACGACGCGTATCGACCCGAGGCGATCTTTGCCGGCGCTCCGCGGCCGACCGTCGGTTTGGTGTGTCCGGGCCTTTAGTCCACCAACGCAAGGACTGCACAGCTCAGCTGGCAGCAGGTGGTGGACAGCGTGTGCTTGTCTGCGCCCTCCCGAATCGACGAAGGCAGTTGCGGTGACAAGAAGGGCCTTTATGAATATGAATACAAAAAACTAAAAAAAAATCTGGTTAAAAATGGCTTTTAAATAAACAGGGAAAAAAAGGGCTTCTACATAGCTGAAAGAAGTATGTGAGCTGAAACCATTAAATGTATGTGGAATTAAATTAGACAGAAATATGAAATGCATGAGTACCGTTAGAGCGCTAGGCTCTCTCGATATGCTACTCCTATTCCGCCTCTGAAATAATCACACAGTAAAACTGCAACAGTTCTCCTCCGGGCTGTGATTTGCTTCACTTCCTTTATGCTTATACATAAATTATGAGAGTGTTGGTAAGAGTCTCCATTTTACAGAATCTCTTGTGTACAGAGCAGTCGTTTCCCAGGCTTCAGGCAAACATGACCAAAGACATCTACATGTTTTTTCGCTTGCCTTGAGTAGCCTACACATGTCGAAGTTTGATTTCAATTTCAGATATCAGACATTTAACACTCCGAGGCTTACCGAACAGTCCAAGGTATTCTATGTGCAAATGCTGCCTTGAGAAATAACTGTATTTTATGGCAATAATTTCATCACGTACAGGTTGAAAGATTCCCTGCAGGAACACCCAAACTGGGGACAGGCTTGGCTCTGATGTATGCTTCGGAACGTAAAACTCTGACAACAAAGAGAATGATTTCCACTTAGTCTATTAAGATATGTGCTGACACTGAACCCCCCAAGGTAATTCACAAAACTCCTCAAGGTTGCGGAGAGTAATTTCCCTTAGCTCACAAAAACACTCACATCGCGTAGGCATAAGTGTAGCCTACAATCTCAAAAGATGGCGGTAGCCCCGCATTTTAATACACCAAATCTTCCGTCCCAGATGAATTACGAGGCGCGGATTGAAAGCGAGCGCCGAGACCGCCTTAAAAAGCGGCTTCGCTTCTCCGGGAGGCGCTGAAGCAAACGCCTCCGTGACCCGCGCCAGCGACACTCTCTATCTCCCCGTCACGGACAGCCGCCGTCCACGCAGGCCCCGATAAGAGAGCCTTCCGTCGGAAATTAATGTTGCGCGTCCCACATTCCCCTGCACACACAATGTGGCGACGCGCCGCACCGGTAATGGCGAGAGGGGGGAGAAGAAAAAAAAAAAAAAAAACGGCGAATAAACCACACGGAATTAATTACCGTACGGCTCTGACCTTTTCTGTTCAATAAATCATAGAGCCGCGAGGGAGAGGCTGCTGCCGTCGGGCAGGTGCACGCGGGAAGCTGAGGTTTGATAAACGATCTCTTCCCCGCATGTGAAGCCGTATCGACCAGGGCGGCACACGGAGAGCACGCTTTCTTTCTTTTTTTTTTTAAAGCAAAACTGGAATCTGCCCGAAATTGTCTGCCTCCCATCACCAGGGCCTATTTAACGATACTCTCCCCTTTTTGGCCTGTCAAACACATCACCCGCCACAGCAGAACTTTCCCCAAGACACTCAATTAAGCTGCAGCCAGCAACATCACATAGTAACACAGTCATAATGCGGCTTTGTGGGAGGGCGGGTGGTTGGCGGTGGGTGCGGGGGGGTGGGAGGGGACTCGTAAAAAGCTTTTAGGGATGCGACTGCACAAAAGCAAAAGCAGCTGGGCCTTTCAACTGGAGCATTCAAGGGCCACGGGGCCTTTTATTCCATTTCATTATATCTTCAGTTTTTAAAGAGTAAGGAAAGAGGTTCAATTTAGTAAATCAGAAAACCAATTCATTGAATTAATGACCGGCTCGAGCTAAATGGCAACCAGGAACTATTTAGTCTCCAGGCAGAACTGCTGCTTCACTGTCCAAGGCCAAATATAAACGATATCCCACCACACACAACACAGCACAGCTCAGGCAAGCGCCATGCATGCAAATGTGAATTCATTTCAAATTAATATGTTTCCAGAAATGAGACTTAATCATGCGTGTAATTCTGAACAGCAAACAAGTAAACACTGGCCACATAATCTGTCAATAACCATAGAGGGAATGACAGTAAATGCGCTTCCATTATCATTGTGGGACAGCTACACCAGTGAAATGATTTATTTTGCCAAACACTTTTTATCATATATACTCCCGATTTTTATATCAGATTTTTGTATAGTTTACCACCTTATACATGCAATGACCTTTTTTACTACTTTATCAGTGGAAAATGTCAAAATCCATGCAAAAAACAAACATTTAATACATTGAATCTATTGAACATTGTACCTTCCTCTTCACTCCTAAAAAAGACTTCCATACACTGAAATTATAGTAAACAATTATCACTAGTAGGGATGAGGCAAATCATCTTTTTGAAAACGGTTACCATCCCATTTTGAAAACGGTTAACCGTGTAACCGATACTGCTTATAACCGCTAGGGGTTGTATGTTATTTATGGAAAAAATTAAAAACTAGCAGTAGGATTCACATTTACACTGACATCGTGCTTACAGATGTCCAGCAGTCTGTAGTTAAAGCCGTGTAGCCTACGTCCAGGCATGCGGCTGGATTGCATGTCATTTTTTAAAACTTCTGCCTGACAGACTTGATTGGCTTGAAATGTGCTCAATCTGCTGCTAATACAGACAGTGCTGTGCGGTCACGTGTGCTCTGTGGTCACGTTAAAGGGACAATAGGTCATTTTGAACTTCTAACGGTCAAGAGAGGAATAGCAGCAACAAACACCTTCAAACCACAACACTGTTTATCCCTCCTCCTTCTCTGTAAATGCTATTGGCGGTGGCAATTAGAACCTATCATCAACCAATGAGCTTGAATTATTGTACAGTTATACAAAGTTTTGATACAGAGTGTCGGGCCACTGTATATTTTGAAACCTGAATTGAAGAATTATAAACACAGGCAGAGGGTGAGTCAATGTGTCACTGAGCCTTTTTCAATGATGGGAATGGATTTACAAATGGTCTTGTAACAATGTTTTAACACAAAAACCTTACCTATTGTACCTTTAATGTCCAATATTTGCGTGATATACAGTAACATGATAACACTGTGGTACGATGAAATGGTGTAAATATTTTGTACAGATACCATAATATAGTTTTATGCCAATGATTTCTATACAAGTTAGCTTATATTTTTGTGTCACAGTAAACTTTGCCAATGCATTTGATTTTATGCAATACCCAATGGATATAATAGGCAATGTCGGTAAGCTAGCTCTGGCCAACATTAGACATATAAGACAACACTTGAAAAAAAAAAAAAAACGTTTGATAGGGATTGCACTATTTGGTTAAGTAAGTGGGGCGGCCTGTACTGTAGTGGTAAAGGGGCATGACTGGGACCCACAAGGTCGTTGGTTCGATCCCCGGTCTAGCAATAAGACCTGCACAGCCGTGGGGCCCTTGAGCAAGGCCCTTAACCCTGCATTGCTCCAGGGGAGGATTGTCTCCTGCTTAGTCTAATCAACTGTACATCACTCTGGATAAGAGCGTCTGCCAAATGCCATTAATGGTAATGTAAAAGTAAGTAAGTTAATAAATTGTGGCATTTAATAAAATTATGAACAGTGGTTATACGTAATTAAAGACTTTATTTTTCCCCTTTCCTACTTAGTAATGTTGCGTGCAACATTTGTCCAATGATGTATTATTTTTATTAGTTTTTATGTATATGGCATAGTAGAAAGTTTGGTAGTTTGAGTCCTCTGTGAACCACAGTACGCCATAAGTGAACCAATAGCTACAGAAGTAAAAAAACACACAGAAATTATTTGATAACTATAATACTGCAAAATGAAATTCTATATGGTGTTTGCATTCTTAACCCCTTGAAATAGCCAAAGGCTGCTTGCTAGGACTCGCCTGACAGTAGTGATTACAAACCCAGAATCTTTCTTTCAGTTGTCTGACCAATTTGTGCAGTTTGTCACTGGTGGTGAAAGCGCATTTATTTAATTAAAGTCTGAGTTTACTATTTCAGCTTCAGAAAGAATCTGTACAACTCAGTTTCGGTTAACCGTTTAAATGTAACCTAATTACTGGCTTAAAAATGTATCAAAGATTTGCACATCAACATCCAACACTGTCCATTGGATATGCCCCCTGAATATAAAAAAATATGGGGCGAGAAAATGGCTAGTTTACCCATAATCCAAGAGGAAACTCACTACCCCTAGGCTGGCGGTGCTTGGTGCAAGACAGATAATTTCCATAAGGCCAATCATATTGCGGATGCTTAAATTATAAAAGACTTGCACATTACAAAATGAAAAGCAACCAATTCCGTTAGATGTCCAGGCCAGATCTTACTTTGACAAGTCCGATACAACATATTAAGCTAAGTGGATCTCACACTCAGGATGGTTTAAATATTAATGTGTGTTTGCAGGCTAATGGGCCGGGATGAACAAAGGCAGGGAGGCCGTTATAGAGTGAAAGGCCGCTAAACAGTGGCCATTAGGACGGATTAAAAGGAAACCGCAACGGCAGTCTGACCTGCTGTCAATTACTGCTCCTGCTGCAGCCTCCGACTGCAAACTACACTCACTTGTGACAAACAGTAGCAGATACTACATCTTAATACTTTTTTGTTTCGTTATCACAGAAGATGGCACATCTTTTATGACATAATATACATTTAACACCTCCAAGCTGCTGCCCAATTTAAATATGACACTTTTAAATATATTTGTTTTGCAATTTGCTTTGTTGACAAAGAACTAATTATCACAACTAAATGGGGAAACTTTTCCAAGGGGCACTTTGCTGCCCCTGGAAAGCATTAGAGACTGCTAAGTCTGAAGTTATTTATGTTTAGATCTCATAGTTATGGTTTAGGCCTATGACTGAGACTTTTTGCCTTGAAAAACACTAAACATTACATTACATTACATTACAATAGATGGCATTTAGCAGACGCTCTTATCCAGAGCGACGTACAACAAAGTGCAGATCAAACACAAGTACAAGTGCGAAGAGGACCTGAGAGGACAGTACAGTTCCGAGTCCTCGTGTAAACACAGATAATCAGAACCCTTGAAGAATACAAGCAACTTCCAAACTAGCATACCACAGCTGGCAGCTAGAATACCCTGAGTACAACAATACGATAACTAATACAAAAAACAACATCTATACAACTATATAAGTGCCATTACAGTCTAAACACCACCCACTGTGCACAAGCGAGTCACGGAGGACTAGAGATCCCAAGAGCAAGTGTTGCAACAGGCTGCGGGATGACAATGAAACCAAGACATTACAAAATAAATATATTTAATGTTCAGCCAGGGGGCTCAAAGTGCCAGTGATTCTGGATGTGTGGCCTCCTTCTAGACAGGCAACATGCCTCAGGTGGCCTGCGATAGCTTCATCCCTCCCGCTGGAAGAACATGGAAATAACCTGGGGCGCTCAAATGAGTCATCAAAGAAACCAACCTTGTCCTGCCGTCTCGTTCCCTGCCTTTCTGTCCCACTAACGGGCCGGGCACAAGTCCCGCCACAGCGACAAATGCCACTTCCTCGATCACAGCTTGCGCCCTGTCCCACTCCTTTCCAACAATTAACAGGTTTTATTTTTACACCGTTTTGTTTCCCCATCCACAGAGCTGCACTTTTGGCGATGACTGGGGGGGGAAAAAAATAAAAAATAAAAAAAACTCACAGTAAAGGGCACTGGCACTCTATGTTAAATACTGCACATAAATATGTCCGGGCAGATGACCTAAGCATTAACAAGCTGCCATCTGTTTGCAAATTTTGAGTCATAGGTAGCGGGTGGAGCAGGTGAGGTTTACAGTTAGCAATGAGCTTTTCTGGGGCGGCACGGATGGTGCAGTGCACTGCCGCCTCACAGCAAGGAGGTCCTGGGTTCGAATCCCGGTCAGCCTCTCTGTGTGGAGTTTGCATGTTCTCCCAGTATTCGTGTGGGTTTCCTCCCGGTACTCCGGTTTCCGGTTTGACTGGAGAGTCTAAACTGCCTGTGGGTATGAGTGAATGATGTGTGTGCCCTGCAACCTGTCCAGGGTGTATTCCTGCCTTTCGCCCAATGTATGCTGGGATAGGCTCCAGCCCCCCTGCGACCCTGTTCAGGATAAGCGGGTTAGGATGATGGATGGATGGATGGATGGATGGATGGATGGATGGAATTAGCTTTTCTATCTCTTCCCTTTCCTCCATTGGCATTAGCACGTCCTGGAGGACAATGGGGAAATGCTGGAGCCAAGTGGCCCCAGAGTGCACAAACCTCTTGAGGAAATCGAATGACAATAATCACGATCAACCAACATGCAAACCACAAAGAATATTTGGTGACGTTTGAGTCCAATTACGTTTTTATTCATATTCTTCAGATATTACGATTGACAGGGCCAGATGCCCTGTGGTTGATCAATGTTGCCGATCAATACATCACACAAGGCAGCCAATGTTAAAGTTATTTTACACGCAATTTATTTTTCTGTTCCCAATCCCTGGGTTGTGATTTTCCCATTCAGACAAAAACCAACTATGACAATTGAGGATGTTCATGTCAGTCCAAGCAAATATGATTTTAAGGACACACTTTTGTCTCCTGAGGGTAAACCAGGCAGGACATATGTCATGCAGTGTGTGCATGCAGGATAAAAGGCAGCAAATAAGCCATATAAGAATTCACACAAAGAGACCTCACAAACCACAACAGGTCAATTAAAGGCAAAGTTTTACTTTGTTTTAATGTGTGCAAGCAATCCTGCAGCTATGATAGCAACACATGATGTCCACGAGATTCCAAATGGAACCTGGATTTAACCAGCCTGTATAGGCTTTTTTTTTTTTTTTTTTTTTTTTTTTGTGGAAAAATATATTGACAAGAATATCTTGGAATATTTCCACTGAGCTAGCTTCTCTACTGAAACATGGGAGAACTACAACTGCAGAACATCGCAACTTAAAGACAGAATTGAGACACTCATTCCAGTTCAAACACACGAGCCTGATGGACTGCGAACAACATGTGTATCAGGAAAATGTGCCTTGAGGGTAATAGAGAGGAGAAGACTGTGCCATTGTGTGAAACCTGCTATTGATGTTTCACATTCATTGATCTGAACAATTTATATAGTGGAGAGCCAGTGAGATGGGAGAATGGGATGGGGTGGGGTGGGGTGGGGGGGAATGAAAAACAAAACTCCTTGTTTTCTGTTGATTTCGCATAGTACACCCACCCTTCCTCCCTCCTCACCATGGAGGATTTGATGGCAACACCCCCACCCATTTTGTCATGGGAATTATTTCATTACACCCAAGCAAACAAATGTGTGCTTCGAGACAGATGTTTTTTTGTTCACCACACTGAGAGAAAAACTGCCACCGGCTCATGGAACTGTCCGGATTGTGAAGAAGATCAAAGGATTCATCACAATGGTGGGTTTTTAAGGATCGTAAAGCCACTATTAAAAGCATTGTCATCTGAAGTGGAATAAATCCTTGAATACAAATGGGGGTGGGGGGGGGGGGTATATAAGATATAAGAAATATCCCCGTTGATAAAAGAAAACGTCGCTGTGCATCAACTTACATTACGTGATCAAAGAAAGTCCCTTGTTTAACACGTTTAATTTCAGGTGCCGTTTCCAATGGTCTCGGCGTATCAGGAAACAGGAGACAGCCGCCAGAGCTGCTTCTCCCACAGACATACAGTATTTTTTGATTCAGACAATCAACTTGAAAGCACACGCAAACGTGCTTAGGCTGATATAATAGTTATCAAGAGTGCAATAAATAAGACCTGAGGTTACACACTGAATCGCAACTAGTTTAAAAAAAAGACCTGTTCAGTAATCCCGGTAGAGCATTCTAACAAATCCTCGACTATTTAAACGCAACACAAACATTATTTTCCATTAACGTGCACACAACGCTGTCGCCCAGACAAAACAGTCGTACCATTAATCCACTCCGTTAGTTAAGGTCGAGAACAATAAACCAACAAACTCCAAGTACCGGTACCGCAGCTATATTTATTTCTGAATGTATTTGGGGCTCAGGCTCAGGATTTCACAATTTAACCCCTTTGTCCTTTCATATACCCTACTGCCGAAATTCTAGAACAACCAGCCGATCAAAAAAATGTTAAGTTCCTAAAAACTGCGTGGATACTAAATCCAATACCTCTGATCAAATCCATATCCTCCAATTAAATGCCGTCTAATACATCACTGGGCACTTGTAAAGTAAAATCAAAATATCTTACCTTTTTCTTATCCGTCTGGGACCGGGTAAGGAGTGTTGTTTTAGAGAGCCATCAATGGAACCCGTTTGCCCGGCATAAAATCCCTTCGTATGTGACAAGCAAATGAATAGAAAGTCGTTCAGACACAAATAGACATTTCAAACGGCGGCACAGCGCTCAGGTCGGATGAGCGCAGCGAAGGCAGAGAAATCTCGCTCACTGACAGCTGACATCAGAGAGACGTTTTTAAGGTGGTTCGCACTGTCTTTCAAATGGATTCGGTGCTCATTTGGCTAGCTATTCATGTGTACATATTTCAGTGAAAGGACCGGGCTTCAGAGAATTGCTCGCACAACGGGTGCAAATGGAAATGACGTCTTACAGATTTAGGGACGAATTCATACGAACGATCAACAATTTTTTAAAGCTTTCACTACAATGCAACTATACGCCACTTCGCAGGTATGAGCATTCGGACGGGAACACAAGCTACAATTTATAACGGAGACGCATAGACTACAACAGATGGTAACGAACCAGCCCACATATGGATGTTCACGTTCAATTATTACTTTAGCTACCATAAACCAGGCAACCATTTAATATTTAATTATATAACAGGACCCTCTTAAATATTTTGGCAACAAACTTTCTAGGTGAAATGACATAAATCATCAAGAGCAAGTCAGTGTATAATAATTGGACGCAGGTGCGGGCCTATGAAACGCAGAAAAATATATAAGGGAGACAAACCAAATTGAAGAATGAAAAAAAGGGTGAGCTCTTGTAGAAATAACACAACCAAACAAACAAATATAACTTAGGACCAGATATGGGAGCTGCTTTGCTAGTGGTTTGCACAATTGCTGGTACACCTGTTATCGTCAGCGGCGGTCCTCTGCGACCGTCAACAATACCCATGACAACTGCAGAACACCCCTTCACCGTCAATAATCTCAACGACGAACTTGCCCGATTATTCTCTCCTCTACTCTGTAAACATTCATACCTAAAACGTTTTATTAGGCTACATAAAATGTGAAGTGCCATATACATTTTATATATTGTTTACCATTGAAGTTGAAAAATAAGAAAACAGTCCTCACCTCAGATGAGCGACTTTGACCGCATGTAAACAGGAATTTGACCTCTGACCTTTCAGGGGTAGTGCTTCTAGTGTTGGAGGAATGCACTTGAGAACCCCACTCTCCCCTACTTTGCAAATTACATTTTAATTTGGTGGGCATATCCGTTAATAAGGTATATTGAGTTTATTTCTCATTAATACCCCGCTCTGGCCAGGGGTAGAAGCAATGGATTGGGAAAAGGGCGGGTCACATTTTTCCATGTCTACGATTTCCAATAAGCTTAAGTGTGAACACATGCCAGGCGATTGTCATTAAGCATTTAACTTCGCAATAGGCTATGCTGAAAGTGGAAAAGCTGTTTGAAAGCAATAGATTTTCAATGTTGGTCATGGTCAAATGGGCGATGTCTGTGAAAATAACCCCATCTCGGCCATCAACCGCCACGTGTACATTTCAAACAGGACATTACTGAAGCGGTACACTGCACCACTGCGCTCACCAAATTGGGCAGGTTGCAAAACAACAATTTCTCAGCAAGTGGGCTACGTCTTCAGCCTACAGCTGAATTCAGTACACACAGCATGTTTCAAGGTAGCTCAAAATGAGCTAGGGTCCCATTACCCATATAAATTGATCCTTCAATTATAGGGAAATGTTCTGAGCTTGCAAGCCCACTAGACAGTGATGATATCTGACATACTCCCATTCCACAGAGGGCTGTCAAAGGATAATAGAGCGTTTTAATGAGACCTTTTGTGAATGGGAACTGCTGCTCATTTTGTAGCCATGCAGCCATTTTGATGAATGGCACACACATTTTCCCCTCAGAAATGTTTTTTTTTCTTCCACCCCCCCCCCCCCACCACCCCACACAGATTTGTTGAAAAACTCAGGCGACGCTCACTTCCTCCATTTTAATTCATTTTGCAGTTCCACATTCATAATACCGCGCGGGCACAGGACAATATACAACACAGAGACGAGCGATGCCACGAAGTCGAGCGACAGAAAATGTACACTTACGAAGGTCTGGCTATTTACAGAGTAAAGATTCGTAAAAATGTTAAGACATCTACCTTGGTCTAAACACTGCTAAAGAATATACACATAAATAGATTTTTTTTCCAATTCTTTTTCCGACAAAGGAAGCGCGTCGTCTCTCCGCTCAGCTGCTGGAGGTGGGCTCGGCGTCCTCGACGGACGAGCGGCGGCTGAAGCTGCTCTGGACGAACTCTTTGACGCCCTGGAAGCCTTGGCAGAACAGGAACTCTGCGTACCACTCCCACCGCCTCCCGCCCTGGCCACAGAGAGCACCATTAGCCACCCGCTCGCAAAAAACGCCCCGCCCCGACGCCGTAATTAACGATTAACAACCAAACTCCAAAACCATGACATTTTTTTTTAAAGGCGAGGTAATGCTTCGTACCTTTATTGAATTCAGTTCCAGCTCCTTCCTCTCAGGCCAACACTGATAAAAATAGATACAGTACATATATATTTAAATGTCCCCCCGCAAAAAAAAAACCCTTACAAGCAGTTGGTACGAGTAAAAAGGCTGCTTGTATTATTAAAGACACAGGAGCACGAACGTCTCATGCAGTTTTAATGATTAAGATTAATGCATCTTTTATAAAAGGTAAATCACATCGTCTCCTTGTCCAACCTTTAACTTCGACTAAACCGAAGCCAAGCTTCTCTTCCTCAAGGCTGTAAAAAGGTCGCGTATTCAGGGCCAGCATTATGGATCGAGTGAAATGCAACCACTGGACCAATATCCGTGTGAACAAGCAGCAATACACCAGCGATATGCAAGGCGAACAGCGGTGATATCAAGAGATCTCTCACAAGCACAGCGCCTGGATAATTTCAAGCAGCAAAACTGTGGCATATCAACCTTAAGTCAATGGGGGGAAGACATCCGGTCCACAAGGTGGCAGGCCACAGAGCTACGTGCTGTACCAACCTTCTGATGGAAGTCGACGGCGTAGCTCAGAAAGGCGGGATGGCGGACGAGGCTAAACGAGCTCCAGGGCTCGGGAACCTTGCTCCCCGCCAGGAGGTCTTCTCCCAGCTCGACGCCCGTGTCAGGCTGAAAGGCCCTGGAGTTCCACAGGCAGCTCACGATGGACACCACGTACTGGTTGAACTGGCGGTACGTCTTTCTGCTGATGTGAAAGGGCTTCTGGGTGAAAGACATGGTTTTAACCCTTTAAGGTGTATGATTCATAGATTATGTGATTTTAATGCATTACTGGTCATTTTGAAAGCAATGGGAGTTCTAGGACACTCACTCACACATGGTTAATTCTGCAAAGGGAGATTTAACACAGATTTAATTTTGTGGGCCTTTCCATTTAGCCTGCCAGTGAAACAGCAGTGCTTTGAGACACCATATCAAGGGCCATGGACACAACTCAATCCGTCATTTGCCTTAAATCTCAAACCTTTTGCTTACCACAGAGTTCATCAAACTACTCCTCAGCTAAAGGAACCATTTACAGCAGCATTCTCCAGAGTCCGCCGGGATCATCGTCTACAAGCGCCTAATTTCCATCTCCTTTCCGAAAGCCATTCCCTTCACTTCTCTAGCTCCCGTGTGGTGGAGAGAACTACCAATATTAGCACTAAGAGTCCTCTCATAACCTTTCAGTCTCCTGAGGGAGGAACTCATTCCACCAGTTTCTTGTGTACATGCCTCTACTCTTTTTTCCCACATCTGATTTAATGTTCACGTTTATTCCTTGTACATTCATAATAAAACCCCTATGACTTATTCCCCTCCAAATCTGCATTCCTCAGATTGTTGAAATCAGTTGCATTGCACGGCATGTGAATCAAATTTCTTCCAATGTTAAAAATTCTTATATGATTCGTGTTCGTGTTATTTAGAATTATTCCACTGTAGGTTGCTGAATAAGAAAGCTCTAACAAAATGGCAATAATGACAACATTAGCACAATTTTCTGCATAGTTACATTGTGCTTACGCACGCTTTAACAGATGGCTGTGAAAGAGATTACTGCACATTCTATTAAAGTGATGATTATACTACAAGAGAAGGGCTTAGTACCTCAGTTTGCCTTTCTTGACGCTTGGCAGAGACCAGATTTGTTCTGTACCTAAAAAGCACAGAAATCATGTGGCATTGGGCAGGAACAAATACTCTAGCAATCATTACACTGCTTAGAAAAATTTCTGAGAATAAATTAATGTATGTCAATGTCAAATCTGTGTAATAGGGCAGGTACATATGCTCATAATGCGGTGTTCCAATCTTACATGGTAATATTCAAGTCTCAACTATGCATACTATATGTAGTGTAATATCAGTCTCACCTGTATGTAGCGTAATAACGGAGTCTCACCTGTATGTAGCGTAATAACGGAGTCTCACCTGTATGTAGTGTAATAACGCAGCCTCACCTGTATGTAGTGTCATAACGGAGTCTCACCTGTATGTAGTGTAATAACGGAGTGTCACCTGTATGTAGTGTAATAATGCAGCCTCACCTGTATGTAGTGTAATAACGGAGTCTCACCTGTATGTAGTGTAATAATGCAGCCTCACCTGTATGTAGTGTAATAACGGAGTCTCACCTGTATGTAGCGTAATAACGGAGTCTCACCTGTATGTAGTGTAATAACGGAGTCTCACCTGTATGTAGTGTAATAACGGAGTCTCACCTGTATGTAGTGTAATAACGGAGTCTCACCTGTATGTAGTGTAATAATGCAGCCTCACCTCTATGTAGCGTAATAACGGAGTCTCACCTGTACATGATCTGGCAGAGCTGATCTACGCAGACAGGGCTAGTGGCCAGCAGGGCAGGATAGAACACTCCTGTCGGTGGCATGAGCACCAGGGGCAGATCATACTTCAGGTACATGTCACACACCTGAAAAAAAAAAAACCCCATATGGTGCACACAATATAAGTGTATATACCAGTAGTGCCAAATCATAGGCCACGGAGGGCCAAGTGTATTGTAGGTTTTCATTCCAACCAATCACTTCACCCACAATCTAATTTCCCTGCATGAGCTCCATCCTCTCTGGTTGAAGGTGTTAATGGGGGCGGCCTGTAGCGTAGTGGCTAAGGTAAATGACTGGGACATGCAAGGTCGGCGGTTCTAATCCCGGTGTAGCCACAATAAGATTTGGGTGGAGGATTGTCTCCCGCTTAGTCTAATCAACTGTACGTCGCTCTGGATAAGAGAGTCTGCCAAATGACAATAATGTAATGTTAATTACAGAAACGGGCCAATTGAGTGACCAATTGAAATGAGAAGCAGCGTACTCTCGGCACCACTACCATATACCCGTTGTCTAATCAATACACCATGGGTGCACAACAAGGGCTGATCCGTTTCAGGATTTTGTTCTAACTTCTGGTCTTAATTACTTAATTGACTCAATCGTATCGTATCTTATCTTATTTGACATTAGCTGCAGACTGCAAGTGGATCCTAATGATTTTTTACTGTGCTCAAGTACAGACTTGAACCAGGGTAATTTATCGAGCTGTCAGCAAATTAAAAACAAGGCAATTGGTTGGAACAAAAACAGACTAAATGCAGACTAGCGTTGTGCACCCCTGCAATACACCTATCCATCCATCCATCCATCCATCCATCCATTATCTGAACCCGCTTATCCTGAACAGGGTCGCAGAGGGGCTGGAGCCTATCCCAGCATACATTGGGCGAAAGGCAGGAATACACCCTGGACAGGTCGCCAGTCCATCGCAGGGCACACACACCATTCACTCACACACTCATACCTACAGGCAATTTAGACTCTCCAATCAGCCTAACCTGCATGTCTTTGGACTGTGGGAGGAAACCGGAGTACCCGGAGGAAACCCACGCAGATACGGGGAGAACATTCAAACTCCACACAGAGAGGCCCCGGCCGACGGGGATTCGAACCCAGGACCTCCTTGCTGTGAGGCGGCAGTGCTACCCACTGCACCATCCATGCCGCCTGCAATACACCTATTTGGATGTATTTTTTCAAAAGAAATTACAATGTTGTTATTTAATTTTTTTCTCTTCCTCATTGTGGTTACCGTCTGGTAGAAGTCCAGGGTGAAGCTGAGGAGCAGGGTGTGGTACCCCTCCAGCTGGAGCCCGATGGTCGCGATCCGCCCCACAAACTGGACCAGCTCCACCACCGAGTCCATCAGCCCAGACAGAGTCATGTTCCTGCAGGGACAGGAAACAGGAAACAGGAAGTGGTCACCAGTCACTGAGCTTCGTACGCAAGCGGAGGCATAGCCCAGTAAGCTTGGGCAGAGGAAACCATGAAATGCACCATAAAATCCTTGATCACTTCTCCAGCAGCAAGCCACCCAGTACATCCTCTAGTACAGGGGTCACCTGTACAGGGGAGATATACTGACCTGTTGCTTTTCACTCAAACCTCAGCAAGGCACACCTCAGTCAACAGCTAAGGATCCTGTTGAGCTGCCAATTAGTAGAATAAGGTGTGCTAAATTTGGGTTGCAGTGAAAACCTACAGCACAGAAGATCTCCAGGAACAGGGTTGCTGACCACTGTTCTGGCACAACTCAAAAAGGACTCTAATAAACCTTAGCACTCTCACCGTAAAACAATACATCCAATCATTCTGGAAGTCAGGTCCCTTTCTGATACCTTAGCCACGAGCCTACAGGCTGCCCATGAATAAATGCTATGGAAGTGAGATGCATACTTTCTCTACACAAATTTCCAGAGGAGAAATGACAGTAGGCTAAACATCCGATCAATGCTAATGAAATTAATGCTTATTAAATACACACTGTTGCCATGGGAAACTAGCATATTTTTTGGAGTAATACTGCAGTCTGCAGACGCCTCCGTGTAAGTACTTGAGACCACCGGGCATTAAATCTCCTTCTTGGAGTGATTTCCATACGCTGAATAATGTAGCCCTCAAACTATTTTCCCTGTTGAGTTCATTGCTGAACCCGTTCGTCCTCACTTCACTAAAGCAGCCGTGAAATGGCCATTGAAGCAGAGCCAGGAGAGGGACACTCACACCGGGGTCTGGCTGCTGACACTGATGTCGAGTCCATCTTCCAAAGCATACACAGAGTGCCAGGTCAGCCACTTCAGCAGCATGCTGTTCAAACACTCAATGACACTGCACTGGAGGGGGGAGAGAGGGAGAGAGAGGGAGAGAGGGAGAGAGGGAGGGGGAGGAGGAGAGAGCGAGAGACAGAGAAGGAGTGGGAGATACATTCTTACTACCATCCTGAAAAATCCCACCACCACAGAAATATTACTAAAGGGGTGATGCATGAATTGCTGCAGTCACGTATGTGGCGACCAGGTGCCCTACATGGCCCCACCCGTTTTGTTGTGTAACTTTGTGTCTCACGTCAGGTCCCCCCGTTTCGATCCCAATTTCTTGGTTTCACGGTAAAGTAATGGATGATTAAAAATATAAAATGAAAAGCATCGTCGCATTTACATGAATGCAGAACTTTTTCCAACAAGGAAACAAAACCCTCGGCCGTGTGCAGCGAGATGAAAGGCGTGCACATACCTTGAAAAACAGAGAGGAGGTGAAAAAAAGCTGCATCAAAGGCTCGAAAAGGAGCAGATCGATACCTGGAGAGAGAAAAGAGAGGAAAGGACAGAGTAAACGACAAATCGACAACAACACATATGCAAAAGGCTCGCTGGCCAACATCCCTGCAAAATTCCCGCGGTCGGGTGTGTCCGAGACTCCCAGGCAGGAAGGACCCCAGGGATAAACTCACGCGAGCTGGGCACTACGGGGATGTCACTCAGCAAGGCCAGGACCTGGGGACGAAGCAGCGAGCCATCCCAGACCCGCAGGAACCGGAACAGGAACACCTCCGTGCCGGAGAAACCCTCCTTTTGGGGGGGGGGGGGGGGGGGGGGGGGAGGCACACAAATATCAGGGTATAGTTCATTAATGACTGACACACACAAAAATCAGGGTATAGTTCATTAATGGCTGACAACACCACCCCCCCCCCCCCAAAAAAAAAAACACAAATATCAGGGTGTAGTTTATTAAAGGGAAACTCAAAAAGAAAGTGCATGGTATGCTAAATGAATTGTGTGGCTTTTAAGGAAATCATGTGGTTTTCTTGAATGAAAAGGGTGATTTAATTGATGTTTATGTTCGCATCAACATATTGTGGGTTCAGCTGAAAGCCAGCCTTGGAGTTAAACAAGAAAGGTTGGTGTAGGTAGCTGAACCAACTCTCTCTGGAGTCTAGAGAGTTTGCTGTGCTTTTAATTACATGGCTGTGGAAAGTATTTGTTTTCTTCTAAAATGGCTGATTTGGTTCTGAAATGGCCTGTTGCCTTTTATAAATGCCAACTGGGCATTCAACAGCACATTTTCCATCAGCGACAGCTGTAATCAGAGAGGTTTGAGTCTGTATGCAGTGTATTGGAGAACAGTTTCCCACCGAACCAACCTGCGATTACAAATTAACTGACTGAGGCCTCACTACAACTACAGTGAACATTTTTGTCGACACATGAATAACTAAGTATCCAATGTTTTATCAAAACCTACAAAAGTGACATTGCTAATTTACTGTAGCATTCCGCATTGATTATTTTCACCAACTTCCTTTCACCTTGTCATAAATAAAGCCGCATCACCGCAGTGTCCCAGCTCACCTGTAGGAGGCGCTGTGTGGAGATTAGCGTGTTTAGGAAACGAGTAGCCTCCTCCATGTTCTGAGAACCGGCCTCTCTGCGGAACAAAAACTCTGCAAATTAAGCAGAAGGGAAGAAACTGAGTCAACATCAACATGAGTTAACATCTTAAAAAATTAAGATGTGTTGAGCAAGAGAACCAACGAGAAATGTTTCACTGCCAATCACCCAAAAACAAAATAACATGGGAGTAGCATCAGAGCGTTTGCTTCAGGGGTAACGCAAACAGGTGCTCATTGGGGGCAGGATTCTTTTCTTTAAAAATCACTTATTAGGCCCGAAACATACAGTACGCAAGTACGCAAACGCAAAGGACGACCCCAGACCGACGCATTGCAAACGCACGGTCCGGTCGTACATACTGAACACGCGTACGTATGTCCCCGCGGAGGTAATACACCCATAGTCCTCAAGGGGGCGATGCAGCTGTGAAAGACGGAGCGGAGGACGTTTGATACCGCGGCACTCACCTCCGTTGCCGTGGCACATTTTAGAACGTGAGAAAGCGCGAAATTGACTTTGCATAGCTGGAAGCGTCTGCGTTCGCGTACTTGCGTTGGGTATGTTTCGGGCTTGAGGGCGACATGACTTATCCAACAGGCAGACCTACACATTGTGGCCCATGTTGGGTGTAAGGTTGAATACTCAAATCATATGCAAAATGACCAGTTATACTGGAGCTTAAAAAAAATTATCTAAATAAATACGCTTCGTCGTTTAAGCAGGGAAAAGGTGTCTTTTAAAGAGGAAAAATAAAACATCCATCCATCCATCCATCCATTATCTGAACCCGCTTATCCTGATCAGGGTCGCAGGGGGGCTGGAGCCTATCCCAGCATACATTGGGCGAAAGGCAGGAATACACCCTGGACAGGTCGCCAGTCCATCGCAGGGCACACACACCATTCACTCACACACTCATACCTACGGGCAATTTAGACTCTCCAATCAGCCTAACGTGCATGTCTTTGGACTGTGGGAGGAAACCGGAGTACCCGGAGGAAACCCACGCAGACACGGGGAGAACATGCAAACTCCGCACAGAGAGGCCCCGGCCGACGGGGATTCGAACCCAGGACCTCCTTGCTGTGAGGCGGCAGTGCTACCCACTGCACCATCCGTGCCGCCTGGAAAAATAAAACATGAATAATAAAATAAAAGGAAAATGTTTCTTATTGGAGCACTTGCTTCAACGTGCCACCACCACTCACTGATCTGCCAATTGTCTCAATGCCAATCACTGTCAGACTGCCTTATAGTGTCTGGGCATTGGATAATCCTTATTTCCCATTTTAATTGCATAATTTCTGTTCAACACTCACTGCATACGCTTTGCTCTTAGAAGATAGGACACTCCAGACAGTAAATCAAACTATTTTTTACACAAACCATTTTCTTTTTGCCAAAGAAAAGACAACAGTTCCTCAAATTTATTTACCACTTGTCTGCAAATATCTTGTGATCCTGATCCAGGCATGGTTTGGATTAACGGACTTCTTGATCGACTTCATACATGAGATGACTAACAGACAGACTGGTGTAGGGTGTTACTGGGAGCACAGCAGGGCAGTCTACAGACTGGTGTAGAGTGCTACTGGGAGCACAGGAGGGCAGGGCAGTCTGCAGACTGGTGTAGGGTGTTACTGGGAGCACAGCAGGGCAGTCTACAGACTGGTGTAGGGTGTTACTGGGAGCACAGAAGGGCAGGGCAGTCTGCAGACTGGGGTAAGGTGTTACTGGGAGCACAGGAGGGCAGTCTGTAGACTGGTGTAGGGTGTTACTGGGAGCACAGGAGGGCAGGGCAGTCTGCAGACTGGGGTAGGGTGTTACTGGGAGCACAGCAGGGCAGGGAGGCCTGCAGCACCTACCCTCATGAAGAGCGTGACCGAGCCAGAAGTTGAGCCGGAGGAAGGCGGAGTTGTCCCTCAGACAGTCCATGTAGTGGAGAGCCAGTGAAGACCCCAGCATAGAGCCCATCTGCGCCGGGAGCTGCAAGCCAACCACACAACACAGCAGACTGAGGAACAGGCGCGGATAGCCCTGACCCAGGTTAAATAAGATTAGAGAGATATTACACTCCATTATATTATAGTCATTTAGCAGACACTCTTATCCAAAGCAATGTGCAATAAAGTGAAGATCAGAACCAGGGACAAGTGCGCTGAAGACCCTAAAGTGAAGCACAGTTCCAAGCGCTCGAGTGATCACATAGATGAAACTTGAACCCCCTGAACCTCAACCACCACCAGTGAAGCACCCACCTTGCTGATACAACGGCAGCCATTTTGCGCAAGAATGCTCACCACACATCAGCAATAGTAAATGAGTATTTAACTACTATATCACTCTTTAAGTAATTAAATAAAATCTGCAAACGTTATATTTTTCCAATGAAACATATTAGCAACTAAAACATACAACTGTATGAAAGAAAGTGTTATGACCTGGATATTGATGAAATCGGAAGCTTATTTTTTGTTTTAAAATGGCGATATGCAGAAATCGTCTTAAGCAATGGAGACCGTAAAATAATTATTTGAGCCAGGGCAGAAGAGGACAGCAAAAGGACACTGCACCAGGCACATAGAAGTTTCCGGTGCCCTCTTGCCCTGTGAGGGTTAACTGCGTGCAGAGTTGATGTCAGGTACTCATTGGGAAGTGGCAAAAACTAAAAACAGAGCAACCTACAATCATTTCAATCTTCCACTGGACGAGTTGGCGAATGATTACACAAAATCGGTCGGAAACTGTTCTCCAATACACTACATACAGACTCAAACCTCTCTGATTACAGCCGTCGCTGATGGAAAATGTGCTGTTGAATGCCCAATTGGCATTTATAAAAGGCAACAGGCCATTTCAGAACCAAATCAGCCATTTTAGAAGAAAACAAATACTTTCCACAGCCATGTAATTAAAAGCACAGCAAACTATGCGAAATATGAAAGAGCCCCAGCTGTTTTACCCAATAAAAGCAGAGTGCGCATGTGCATACTGAACAATTAGCTGCACTACACTAGAGACGACCGCAATTCACACGGTCTGTGGCTGTTCTTGGCAAAAACCCCTCAGCAATATCGCAATATTAACTATTACAAAGTATCAAGTTTTAGAGTTTGTGAAAGCAGTGCGTTCTTCCACATATGATCCCTAATATTACCTTGTAATGTCCGATAGGACCACGTAATGTTCAATAGGACCGTGTAATGTCCAGCAAGTCTCCATCTCCTGCTCACTGCTGTCAGGTCAAATTTAACTCCACATGTCTGTGCTGGGCGGCATGGATGGTGCAGTGGGTAGCACTGCCGCCTCACATCAAGGAGGTCCTGGGTTCGAATCCCCGTCGGCCGGGGCCTCTCTGTGCGGAGTTTGCATGTTCTGCCCGTGTCTGCGTGGGTTTCCTCCGGGTACTCCGGTTTCCTCCCACAGTCCAAAGACATGCAGGTTAGGCTGATCGGAGAGTATAAATTGCCTGTAGGTATGAGTGTGTGAGCGAATGGTGTGTGTGCCCTGCGATGGACTGGCATTAACCCGCATGTGAACTCTGCATGTGACGACATCTACAACAGGCCCATACTTCTCCAGTCAACCCCACCTATCGAGTAAACAGCCGCTCCACAGTACAGTAACATTTATGCCATAAATACCAACATAATCCAGGCTACCAGACTGTCAATGAACATGGCTGAATCTTCCTGTGATTACAGAACAAATGCATCCATCGCCTGGGAAATTACGCATTTAAGCGGTGGAGAAGCACCAAGTGGAAAGAATCGATGGCTCTATGCCGTTGCCATGGCAGAGTTGTTTTTCCTGCAGTATCAACTGTAGAGGTTGATCCCTTATTCCTTCCCATGATTCCCCCCCTGAAGTCATAAATTATCAGAAGAGGCTGAGGCTGGCGCCAGAGATAGAAAACTAAATTTATGCACCCTGGAATAAACTAATTGCCAGGAAGCTTTTTACAAAGATTTACTGAGGTTTATCAGTCCGATAGCCCTGCCGAGCAGGCAGGATCCGTAAAAGCTTTCCGCAATCATCACACTCATTACACATTTGCATTTGTGCTTGATCAAATTTTGATCAAAAATTTCCCTCGGGATGAATAAAGTATCTATCTATCTATCTATCTATCTACCTACAAACCTTCTGAGCAGTCATGAGTACCTATGGGCAAACTGACTAAGGAAATGAACATATTAAAGTAAGATACATTAGAAAAATGACTAGCATCCCGAAACTATAAAAGATCTATCAAGATGTATAAAGGATCCAATGGTTCTCAGTCGGCAAGATCCAGGCTGGAGACCTCAGTTCACTTAGAACTCAGAAACAATGAAATAGCCCCATCATGTGGTCGAGAGGAGAAATTACATTAATGTTACGATCAGTACTTTTCTGTGTTCTGTGTTTATTGCGATTCCTTTCACCTTCGTGGTAGAAGGCCTGTCTCCAGCAGGGCAGTTCTGTGATACTGGGTGATGATGAACGTGTCCGTGAGCACGGTGGTTACCTCAATGCGATCGAGGTTCTCCAGGAGCTGGGGGAAGGCCCAGACCTGCTCCAGAGGAAGGGCCTTTTTACTGGAGGATACCCGCAGGGGCACGGACCTCACAGCCGGCACGGTCAGGTGACTGTTGAGTTTCTGAGGAGAGGAGAGACGGACATTAAGTCAACATTAAGTCAGTCAGTATTTCCCCCAACTGCAGGTCTGTCTGTCAACCAAACACAAGTTGCAGGTCGTGTCAGCCCATATGGGGTTAATCACTGCACTAGTTACAGGCGTAAATGCACTAAAAATACACTCAGTGGGTCACTGGTTACTAAAGACTGAGAACCACAGCAATACAGTTCAGAGCTCTCGTGAGAATGCATTTTTGATCAACAAATTATCCAGGAATTATCTATAAACACCAAGTGGGTAACAAACCCCCTTTTTCAAGAAGAATGTATCAAGTCAAACTCATATGTGAGCCATTGAGTCTGGGGGGTTGTTTTCAGTTAAGGGGAGAGAAATTCACTTGAAATTATTTACTTATGTTTTATTTTAACATTAAGGCAGTTAGATCTGAACCTCTCGAGGATCTAGTTATTGATTGAAATCACATCAAATATATTGTTGTTACATAGGAGATGTAGCCACTTGGGTTAACAAGACATAATGGATAATATTTCTCAAGCTAACATTTCTCAACACGTGTTGAAGTGTTACAGAACCACATGTTGAAGTGTTGACGTATTACAGAACACCTGTTAAAGTTTTACAGAACCAAAAAGCCAAGTTTGGCCGGCTCACGTGGAGCGGCAATAATTGGCTCGCTGCTTCAGAGGGAGGGACTTGGCAGGGTTAGTAGATAGCCGCACAAACAAGCACCTCGGGCGCCTCGGAATCACGGTTACAGCTTGGGAGGCGAGACGGCTTGAAGGCGTGTCGCTCTCCCATTGGCCGCCGAGGGACGGGGTTTGGGCGGTGTATCTAATACTAGCTCTAATTGAATCAGACGGGGTCCAGTTGGCTACCAAATCGGGAGAAAAAGGGAAAAAAATCGGATAAAAATATAAAAAATAAAAAAAAATTAAAAGCCCACGGCCTCCTTACCCTTTTCTTAGAGACAGGCCGCTGCTTCAGTCCAAACGTTAAGTGGAGGTCAGAGGTCACTTGCACGTTGTTCCTCCTCTGTACAGTGCTTAAAGCCGCCTTCCAGGTGGAGTTGTGATTCTTGAAGCCGCCCTAGAAAGGGAGGGTGGAGATATAAGCACAGGGTTCTGACCTTTTATGAATTCACAAGCTTTTAAATCACGCTATTTAGCTGACGCTTTTGTCCGAAGCGACATAAGCAGGAGGCAGTCCCCCACCGGAGCGATGTGGGGTTAAGGGCCTTGTGTGGATCTTATCATGGCTACACAAACCTTGCAGGTCCCAGTCACGTACCTTAACCACTACACTACAGGCAGCTCAAGTGCCAAGCTTGGGGTTACTTAGGGCAATAGTGCTACTGTTGGGCGGGAGACGTACAGTACATTTTTGAAGACAGTTTAATGACAAAATGGTTTGCATCTACAACGGCACACACTTCACCGTTTAGTGACGAATGACTCAATGCAACAAACCTTCATATTTGATGGAAAAGACAATGTGACCAACTCTGGGGAGAAGACTTTGTATAGGGCCAGCAGATGCATCAAGAATGGCTGTCGGCCCTAGAAAGAGACATTAAAAAGGACTGAGAAAAACATTTGCACTGGACAACACTGGCATTGCAAATTTGTGGAAGGTCAGCCAAAAGCTCTTCCGTTCTGAATGTATTTATTTACAGTAGAGATAGAAACACCATTTGCTCTACAGTGACACAAAGCTGTAAATCAGCCCTTTAACACTGGTCTGAAGACAGTAAACTCAAGTAGGAAAAAGTTTAGGCCTACATACAGTAATGTCACTGTTACCCGTCACTGAGCGTTGAACACAGAATGAAATAATTACCATTTTTTGAAGCTCCAGCAACCTTCTGACTCTGTAAGGTCGAACTGGGGTACAAATGACAGGGATGCAGAGAGGTAATGTTAAGATCATATGAAGGCATGGCCACAGGGTGTCACTGAATAACAATGTACTGTAAGCGTTTAAAAAATGTCTTCAGGGGAATGGTTTCCAATAGTTACCGCTTTCCTTCCGGGTCAACAGGTACAGTAGATGGCACACATAAGGGCACTAAGACAGTAACGCGGGAGAACAACAAACAGACACATTACGTTTTGCACCATTGTAGCGAAACCAAAATCACATCTCAGCACGACTGAGGTACTATCCTTGGGGTGAACAAAATGGACTACGGGATTTTTGTGCCCTGAACAATGACAAAAATAGAACAACGCAACACAAACAGCCAACTGCTATTACTTACTGACAGGCAATAAAAATAATATTTCATAATCGAAACTACTGTTATTATATTTGTGTAAGTATATTCACCAAGCTTCAATGGCTGTATTCCATTTGGACACGTTAAATCAACAGTTTTAAGTTTCAAAGACTGAACTGATGCTGGCCCCAGTGCTGTCCTCCCTGAAGATGCACTCATTGCAGGAACACAAGATATTCTTGCCATCCACATAACTGTGGGAATTTTTTAATGAACAAGAAGTTGTAATTTGTAATGGACAAATACAACTGAGAAATTGTAGTTGTAATTTGTAATGGACAAATAAAACTGTGGGAATCTGTAGCTGTAATTGGTAATGGCCAAATAAAACAAACAGAAATGCGAGTGGCACTATGTCACAGTTGAGGGTGAAGGCTTAGTGAACGGAGCGTAATCAATATCGCTGCGATTGTCTTTTCTGTGAATGGCCAATCATCCTCATCAGGGCTCATTGTTGCAATCTTAGCTATTGACTGGAGAGATTACAGGCTCTCTCACACAAATACACACAACTCAGAGGGCACCAGTCCAGACTCGATACTAAACGACAGGACCCATTCGTGCAATACAACAGCAACCCACCAGCATAAATATATGTTCAGATCTAATGGTACAAATGAATAAAAAAATAAATTGAATTACTACATTTGTTTTATTACTGATTGTAGGTCGGATTTTTATAGATATATTCCCATTCTTCAATTTTTATGCACATTGCCATTACATTTTTTATTTAATCCATTTCTTTATGCTCAAATGTCCATCTGAGAAGCCCTTTGGGCTGCAAACCACTGTATGAAAAGTGCTAAATGGTGCTGCAAAAAACAAGTCACCATTATTATTATTAATGTAAGAGCCACGCAGTCTTCCCAGTGACTTACCAGACTCTGCTCAGTCAGGAAGCTGAAGATGAAGCCATAGATGGCCCGCAGCTGGTCCTTGGCATCAATAAGGTCAAAAACCGTGAGCACCCAGCGAAGGAACATAGCCTGAGGTCAGAAAGAGGAGGTGGGGAAACCGCCTAGGCATCCTTCAGTGTAAACACTTTTCAGACTGTGTAAACTCACCAAGCACTTATTATTTAAAAATACTTCATAAATAAGTTTGTTTTTTTTTTACAACTACTGCTGAAGCCAATCCACTTAAGAGTTATGATGCATTGTGTGTTCAGAGATGCTATTTGCCATACCACTGCTGTAATGTGTGGTTACTGTCACCTTCCAGTCTTTGACCAGTCTGGCCATTCTCCTCTGACGTCTCATTAACAAGGCCTTTCTGTCTGCAGAACTGCTGCTGACTGGGTTTTTTTGGGGTTTTTTTTTTTTGCACCATTCTTTGCAAACTCTAGTGTGTGGGGAAAGTGCCCAGTGATTGTATAAAGGGACGCTACAATTAGTAACATTGGTTCCAGAATGTTCTACCCACATTCTGGAACCCACCGGGTGAGTGGATTAGTTGTGATGTGTGCGTAGAAGTAGAAACTCAACGTCCCTGGAAGTCCGGTGGAGGGGGTGAAATCTTACCTGTGCACTCACTGCCATCTTTCCAACGCATAGCCAGGACACCCCTAGGATAACTGCATCCTGAGGCACCACAGACGCTGGGATCAAGATCTTCAGCACGCGCACACACAACGTACCTCCTGGACGAAAGCAGTTTCACGTTCATCAATGAATCCATGCACCAATCTTTATTATTTTTATTTTTTTTACATAGCCAAAAATCATAGAGATAACTTCACTATTAATATTTCCCTGCTGGATCAACAGCAACAAAAAGGGAACATAACAAAGTTCCTATCCCTCTAACTGAAATAACAGTGCTTGGGGATTGATAAATGCTGGTTTTCCACCCTCCCATTACCTGACAGTCAGTAGCACTAATCGTCCAGTTAATTGCATTGGAGAGTGGGAAAACCCAGGGCCAGAACTGGATTTGAGAGCCAGATTTGAGTATCCAAGTCCTAACAAAACTCATTCGAGGTGACCAAGCTGAAATCGTTTGAAAATGGTTATCGGATTTGACCGAGACGACGAGCAGCCTTACGTATGCGCAGACTCAGCGCAAAGTCCAGCAGGACAGAGATGGCCTCGGGGGGAAGTCCCTGGCCAAGCGCCACCCTCTCCACCGCCGCCATGTGCCTCTCCAGCGCATCGTTCCCTTTCCAAGGGGTGCCTTCTTCAACTGCCAAAACACAGCTTTCAAGTAAGGCACCTCACTTTCCACATTCATCAATCAAGTCCTTGTATTAAAGAAAGTCGGGCTCTGACCAAAGACTAAGTGACTAAGAGGTTCTCCTCTCCATCTACAATGCACATGTGTAATTTCCATTTTACAGTTACATTTTTGTCATCAAGCAGACGCTTCAAATTCAAAGCGACTTTCAAGTGCATGAGTTCTTCAACAAGTGAAAAGCATGGTAATGAGGCCCAGTACATGGGTTACTGACACCCGGTCACTACTTCAGTCAGGCTGGATGACACTGATTTCTTTGTGGCAACAATGTACTGCGTATTGTACTAGAAAGCATTTTCAAACATTTTCCAGATTTAATCACTTCTCACAATTTTTTGAATGAAAACAGAAATTTGCCGAAAATAACATTTTAGAAATAACAAGATATCGTTATAATGAAGGTAAAAATATGTCACTGACCCACATACAACACTTTAGTTACTGTTAAAGGCTGCAGTAAATGCTACACTTTACAACTTTTGCAGCCTATCACTATACTTTTCAAGATTGCCGGTGTGTCGTTTATAAGTAATTATTCTGTTGAATTGGTAATGGGTTTTTGTTTTCAGTATTCTGCTCGTATATTTTATTTATTATGAATGTTTCCAACAAGAATAAAAACAATTCCTCAAACTTGGCCAACAAGTTAACTAGCAAGTGTGTTGGGTTGTTTGTCCAACAAGTAAATATTGTAAATACCTGCCGTCGTACTGGAAGGCAAAGTTATAAATATTTTTCAGAATGAAGGCAATCTGTAGAAAAAATAATCTCAGGCTTCTTGTTACCGTTTGAAAACGACTGAATCTCATTTAAGTGGCGCTTTGTATGACTAGCTTTGGCTTTGTACACTAACGTAAAGGTACTTTTTCTTGCACTCGGCTTAGCTAAACGAAGTTCGTTTACTTTTCGTTGTATACTTATATCTGGCTTGGAAATCCCCAATTAGAAAGAACAAAGCTACTTTAAGGTCATCATCTGATTTTATAAACTGTAAAGTTAACTGTAGCTAGCTACTGTGGCTATCAGTCTGGTTCGGGGACCTAGCTAATGAAACAGACGAAGGCTAATTCGTTCGCAATTAAATGCTAACGGTACACTATTACCTGCCAGGAATATTATGTAGCTAGCTAAATTACTACCACGTTTTTACGCTGTTAGCCAACGTTACATCACTAATGCGACGTCGTAAACAAATAATACCACAACTAACTAACGATAACATTACCGTAGCTGCGTCTAATAGCTAGCCAAAGCTGTTAAAAAAACTCTTAAAAGTCTAACTTAACATTAGCGTTTATGGCCAAATATTGCCATTTAAGTTAGCTATGTGCACATAGCTAGCATGTAGCCAGTGAGTTAACGTATGTCAAGTCGATATTTCTTAGCTATGTAAGGTCGAAAACATTGTCAGAAAATCGCAAAACGTATCTTGTCAGCCTGCTTACCTGTGGACAAGTAATTCAACGCCAGCACAAACGGATCCCCCGCCTCGCTCTTTTTTCTTGCATTTTTTGATACTCGCAAACTCCGATCGCTACGACCAGAAATTGAAGAATCGTTTTCAGAGGACGCATTCATATCTAACCTCGAGGGGTTAGATGTTTTCGACATTGCTACATTACCAAATAAATCCCATTGTATTCACAATACGGAACAATTCACCGACCGGTTTGAAATCCACAAAACTCAAAACTTGCGCGCCATCGCATGCGCAGGCGTACTGTACTTCTGTTTCAGGAAGTTATTCTTTCTTCTTCGTTAGTTTTGTTTAAGCCGGTTAAACTAAGATTTGTGCATTATCGCCACCTACCGAATAATTTACGTATGTATGTATGGCTACAATGCTGTTCCACAACATAACTGCAATATTTACAGTCACATGCTGTATCAGGAAAAACATTTTAAAATGATTCCCACAAAATACGTACATAACCAGTAATTTTCCTCCAAACATCTTTATTTTGCACATTTCTATAAAGAATTCAAAGCACAGTGACACACCAGGGCTTTTTTGTAATCCAAGCCACCAACATGATTGTATTTTGATCATAATTTATGCTCAGTATATAGATCTTTCTACTTAACCTGAGTTATTTCCCCTCTTGGTGACATCAAAAAAGCACACATCCTTGCACCCCTTACCATCCCCTTTCATATTAAGATAAAGATCAGTAAACATGCCTACTGTGTATATATGGACTTTGATTATCCACTGTTCAACAATTATTCACCAATGAGAACCATGTGCACCTGTCCCACCCACTGGTCAAGAAGGATCCAATGCAAACAGAAAAACAAAGATCACTAATCCCACACTTAAACACTGCTTATCCTTCAAACCACTGACTGCCTTGTATTATTTTGCTTTCTTCCCCCGTTCACCTTGAATATTTTTGTCATGCCACAAGAACAAATGTGAGTCACAATAGGAAATGAGAGCTTAGGAAATTCAAGCAAAGACAGTTTCACTGAATATTCATACATGGCATGTTATCGATATCATCGATGGATCAGATGGACATTGAGCCAGTAGTGGAAAATTTGCTTTCTTCACAAACATTTTTTTCCCTCTCCTCAAAGATACAAACAAGAGCAGAAACTCAAGAAGGGTACCACAGATCAGCAGGGAATGTAGCTCTAGTGTCTAGTGTCTGCTAAACAAAACAAACAAAATGAAAAAAAAAAAAAGTCACATCAATCTAAAAAGTACTGTCCATTATTTGGCCACTTCAATGATTTCCATTTCTGATAGGCAAAAACAGGAACAAGAACTACTGGAGAAGCCTAATTTAAAAAAATACCAATACACACAGTAATTTCATTCTACATCCTCTTAAGCATGAACAAAAAAATAAAGATGGAACATAAACGCACATGTATGAACATTACATATAAGAGGGTAATGCTAATTAGAATGGTTTAGCCACATGTATAATGCTTAAGCCAAATAATTATTCTTCAGAAATTGAAATTACCTACTAATATGAAACACTGCCCCGGAAAATGTAGCACGTTCCATTTGAATCTGGCATTAATCAGCAATCAAAACCCTGACTCAAAAAATTGCATCTGTAATGCAAATGCAATTCAGTTTTAAATGTAGAGGTTTATATAGAGATGGACAATGAAAAACAATTAACAATTGAGGGAATGACGGCTGCATAAATTGTCTCGTTTCCTGGAAGAGGACAGTTGCCACACGTGATTGTCCAATGTCAGGTGAAGGGCTTTTATGTTTTAGTAGGGCGGGTGAAATGAACAATCAGTCGGCCAGGGGAGGAGGGATGGGGGGTGGGGGGGGGTAGACTCAGGGACCATCAGGGGCCTCAGCTATCTCTTGTGTGGCGACTTTTTTTTTATTTTATTTTTTTTTACAGGATTTTCATCATCCAAAGAGAGACATCCAACTTTCCTCTAGGTGTGGCTCTGCCCAGCTTAGGAACTAGGACTAAGACACTTTGACCTTGTTCTTTTCCTCAGCATTGACCTGCTGCTCCCTCGTTTCCTCCCTCTCTGGCCTGTCCTCGCTCTGTCTGGCGATGAGGAGCCGGCAGGTCAACAAGATGCCAAAAACTAGGGCATGAGCGTATCGCTTGAGAGAGTCGCCCACTAGCTGGTGGAAGAACAGCACCGCTAGCATGACCAGCAGCAGCAAGAAGTTGGCCACATCTTTTGGTCTCCCTGGCACGAGCGTCAGCACCACCCCACAGCCCACTTCCAGCGTGCCGATGATCTTTCGCAGGAGCACCGAGCCGATGCCCAGTTTCTTCAAGCCGGGGAGAGCCTTGGCATAGCTCTTGTACGCCCGTTTCTGGAACAAAAGCAATTCAAAGAAGTGTTTCTGGGGTCGCTCCATCAAAACTCAACCAGGATTAGAGAGTCTTACGTGCTTACATGTGTCAAATTTTCCTCACGCTTCCTTCAGGCAGTCTTTGTGTATCGAAATGAATAAAAACTGAATTTTGCATGTGGTACTATGCAGTTTCACAGATACAGGGGTCTAAAGATTCCAAAATGGCCACCAGTATGGGGGAACAACACTTTTATGCAATGCGATGCAATTTCAGCATGCTTATGTTAAAGGCAAAAAAAGCATTTCTGTCATGGGCCAAATGAAACAATTAATGTACCACAACCCACCAAAAATCTATATTTCACTCCTAAGCTGTTCCTATAGCAGCTGCGGTGCCCATTGACTTTTTGAAATTATTTGTCCTTATTTAACCATGAATGCTGAAATTGAAATCTTTTTTGCAAGGGGATCTGAAAACAAACTTCAAGCACTTGTTAGCCTACTGCTGCTACAGTTGTGCATGTTATTTTATTCCTTTCCCACTGTTGTGCATGTGATCTATTAATTAATTAAATAAATTGTCTGATTTCTTATGCCTGTTTCAGCTTTCCATGATTCATCAATTTTGCATGACTCCTCCGCCACTTCCGCCAGGGAGCCCTTTCAGCAGCAATCACCAGAAATGATCATTTCGCAGCTGTTATCTAAAAAAAGTTATGAGTGTATTTGTAGTACCTCTACTGTACAGAATATAGAGAACAGTATCATTTTGTCCCAAATATGAATGTAGTATGTATGAAAATTGATCAAGAAAAATCTTTGAAGAATGAAAAATAGTAAGTGGGGATATATTGTACACTCACAACACATTCACTAATAAAGCACAGTGATATAATGTTGACATGTGCACCAGGTTATTCCTTATGGAATTACTTCATGGTTAAAATGAATGTATTCTCAATCCTGATTATGGACCCTATTTTGATGCAATGCACTATTTCAACACAGAAGAAAGACACAAGGGAGACAAATGACAATAAGCCAAAAACATTTAATCTTACACTTCCCCAACGTATATTGCAAATTAAGATTGGGGGGGCAGGACGGGGGGTGTAAACTGCTGTGGGCCCTTATTGCTTGTAGGCTTCAAGTGGTCTTGGAATGGGAATGTCCTAATTCATTGGAGTCCCAAGTTCACAATGGGAACTGATTACAACTGCTCTCTCAGCAGGGACCCAATTTCTGAATTTCACTCAACCGGCAAACAATGCATTCTAAAAATGGGCCCATTTTATTTAAATGGATTGAACTGCTGATATAAATTGGAGAGCTTCACTCCAGAAAAACTTTTACTGTTAACGGCACAGTACAATATGTCCCCTGACTCTTAGTATAAAGTGCCCTCCAAAATGAATGACAGCATTGATAAAGATGAGTAGAAATGGCTGTATGTAATACAAATAAATAATGATCCATATCATACGTTCAAATGGGAAATGGGAAAGCTACACACACTCAGCGACCATTTTATTAGGTAGACCTGTAAACCAGCTGCTTAATGCGAATACCTTATCAGCCAATCATGTGGCAGTAATATTAATGAATAAAATCAACCAAAGCTATGAAGACCAAGTTTTTACATCCAGCTGGTGCAACCGGCCCCTGGTAAAGATGTTCAGTTGTTGTTCAGGCCAAACATCAGAATGGGAAAGAAATGTGATCTAAAATACTTTGACTGCGAAATTACGGCTTGTTCCAGATGAGGTGGTTTGAGAATCTCCAGGGATTTTCATGCACAACAGTCTCTCAAATTTACAGAGAATGGTGGAAAACATTCTGTCGGTGAAAAGCCTTGTTCATGAGAGAGGTGGCCAGGAAGGTGACAGCAACTCAAAGTGACAGAGTTACAACAGCGGTATGCAGAAAAGTATCTCTGAACACACAACACGTCAAACTTTGAGATGGATGGGCTACAGCCTTAATAAAGGGGCCACTGAGTGTATATTCATTCAAAAATATATTTACCCTACACTTCCAAAAAAATTCCAAAAAAAAAAAAAAGTGCGCACATTAAGCTTGTTTTTAACTACATCACAGCAAACAAAATTAACGTGCCACCTGTCACCATGGGAAAGGGGAAAGGACTCTCGAGACAACGGGTCTGGGTTCTTGACCTTCACAAGGAGATCGTTTCAAAATAAATATAATAGAAAATCTACTTTCCACTATAAGATCAATAATGATTCATCTAGTAGAGGACATTCCCGCACGTTGCTCCACCCTCAGACGGTTTGGGAGGTGAAGTCAAATTAAAGGGCCACAACTGGAATCAGGGGCATGGACAAAATATGATTTCCCAATGCCCATCCCAACGGCCACTCAATTATTGTCAGGCACTGGGTCACAATTCAGTATTTGTATTTATTTTAGTGATTTTCATTCTTCTTTATCATACTTTAGCATCGTACATGCTTCTTAAAGTATGTACAAATGTCAATTTTCACGAGTAAAACACCACATATAGCTACTAAAAGGTCATTCTGGCCTTGATGATAAACAGTATAACATACGTGAGTCAGTAAGGAGCTTAACACATTACACCCAGTTATTATAACATGTGTTTCAGCCAAAATCTTAAGATTACAATAGACAATGAAATGAGACGTTCGGCATTGATCATTACAAATAAATAAATTAAAGCCCATCGGCCTACAGATTTGGGAGATTTGGTGGCGCGTTCCTACTGGATAATGTGTCCAACATCAGCACCAGCAGGTGCAGGATAGAATTTGCTGGAAAGACCGCTATGGGAGCATAGTAGTTTATCTATTCGAGCGCTGCTATGATGTCTGTAATAGTGTTTTAGAAAACACATAGCTAGTCTATTTGTCTAAATCGGTTTCTATTCTCTCCTTTAATATACAAGTAATTTAAAATCATGTGCTATTTAACCTACATATCACCCACACCGTTAGAATAAACGACTCCCGATTACCTAACGTAACAACTCCATCTCAGTTTGTGATTTATTCAACATTACTTATTTAGTGCTGATATTTAGGCCAAATAGTTAGCTATGGCCACAATCCATCAAACATAATCGCATGTTTGGTAGCCTTTTCGGTAACGGCTATGGTTCTACAGCAATGCTTAGCAATTACGATAGACAAAACCAAAGCTAATGCGGATTTGACTTCATAAAAGCAATCAAAACCAAAATTGAATTCATGAAACGTGTTGTTTCTGCGTCTCAAGAAGTAAAAATGTAATTATCCTTGGAACAAAGGCTTTGTCCTACCGGCGTAGACATGTCGCTGCACTGTCCATATGCAATTGTTCGGCTACTTACCATCTCACTATAAGCATCTTTGCTTAGTCTTGGTGTCAGCTTAATTGTGCCCATAAAGACGAAAAAAAGACCAAGTGCGAATGAAAGTGCCACGATGGTTATCGTCCTTGGAGAAGCCATCTTCGCTTTTTTTTCTCCCCCTTTTTTTTCTGTTCACTAACGACGCTGCAAAAGACGGCGCCTTTCTGCGAGATCCTGACTGCTCGTTATGACAAGCAGGGGGTGCTAGAGGGCGTCACAGGATTGGCGGAGAACAAAAATGGCGGCGTGCTGTCTGCCACAGGGTCCCAAAGCCCGTTTTGTTAAGACTAACATGTCCGTTTCCTTCAGGCTCAGAAAGTGTCCAAACCATTACTGTATGGTCGTTCGTGCTTGTCAATATTGGTCAATTTAACCTCTAAGGAGGTCTTATAGATAGAGCGGTGGTTCCAAAACGTTTTCAAACCAAGGCAGCTCTTCATAGTCATTTTTTTCACAGCAACGTTCTATCACTCTATGCAAAAAAATGACACCATGAATCTATTATGAGAATGCATTTAAATGATCTTCCATCAATATGAAGTGAAAACTGAAATGAAACATTATTCTCAACCACACAGCTGAAGACAAGAAAAAATAGATTGACTTTGACTTGTTTGAACTAAGGCTATTTTGTTGCTGTGTGTGCACATTTACAGAGCTAATGTTTAATTTAATTTAAAAATTATGTTAATTCCTTTAAAAAAGGAATCTAAAGTTCAAATGTAAAATATGCCCAATCTTTAGGTAACGAAGAACAAAAACTCCATGGAGTTACTGTAATGGGCATGTTAGATGCAACCAATCTCTCCCATTAAAAAACTGTAATCCTTTGCTTCTTTATTGCCTTCTACACCATCTTCATCACCATCCGTGGGAACAGTGTGCATGTGTGTCATATTCCTGGCAAGTTTGCAACCATTTCACATGTTTTACCATTTATTTATTTTTTGTACGCATTACTATAATTATAGTTAAGCTTAACTTCCCTTAACTATTCCCATTCATTCTCAACGGTAGTTCTTAACACTACGGATGCAATATATTCTTGGACGCACGTTGATATCGTGGCGCTGTTCCAAGCTAAATGAATGACTTCTTTTCAGTGCGGATTCCTTAACAATACGAAAAGCGCGTCGCGCGCGTGGCTCATAGTGTCGTTATGAGTCATAACCTCTTCGCCCGGGACACCCAGGGCCAGAAGGCAGGCACGCCCCCCCCCCCCCCGCCCCCCCCCCCCCCCCGTGGCCGCCCAGGCAGACACGGGCATCCCTGCGGCAGCCAGGTATGCATGGGCTAGGCAGACACGGGCACCCCCGTGGCCACCCCGCTAGACACGGACCAGGCAGACACGGGGCACCAGTGGCCTCCAGGCAGACATACGTGATAAATTCAACATTCAACAAGTATTCCTGCAGTGTTTTATTTATAAAGAACACTACTTTGTTATACTTACAGGATATATACGAAAATGTACATATACAGATGAAAAATGAATTTCCGGAAATCTGGAAACTTGAAAGTCCCAACTTGTTTGCATAGGACAACAAATGATATGAAATGATATTCATCCCTGCTAATACCTCTCCCCATCTGGATCTCTCCATTTCCCTCGGGGATACCACACTCACGCCGTCACCCAGTGCAAGGAACCTCGGCGTGGTGATGGACAGCAGACTGTCCCTTTCCGAGAACATTGCGGCGGTGACCCGGTCTTGCAGGTTCTTCCTATACAACATACGGAGAATCCGCCCCTTTCTCACCCCCTACTCGACCCAGCTCCTGGTCCAAGCGATGGTTCTGTCCCGCCTGGACTACTGCAATTCCCTCTTGGCTGGCCTCCCAGCGTCTGCCATCAGACCCCTCCAACTCATCCAGAATGCAGCAGCTCGTCTGGTCTTCAACCTTCCCAAATACTCACACGTCACCCCCCTGCTTACTTCCCTCCACTGGCTGCCTGTCATGGCTCGCATCAAATTCAAAACATTGGTGCTAGCCTTCCAAGCAGTTAAAGGGTCTTCCCCAGCTTATCTGCAAAAAATCATCAGACCCTACACCCCTGCCAGACCTCTTCGTTCAGCCTCCACAGGCCGCTTGGCACCTCCCCCTCTCAGAACCTCCACCTCACGCTCACGACTACTGTCTGTTCTGGCTCCACGGTGGTGGAACGAACTCCCCGTTGAGGTCAGAACTATAGAATCCCTCCCCACCTTCAAGCGCAAGCTGAAGACACACCTCTTCAAACAGCACCTCTCCCCATCCCTCCCTACCTCCCTGTGAACCTTAATTGTTGTCTCTGTGACTTGTGTATCAGTATTTTAGTTGGCTAGGTAAGCAGTGTTTGGATAGTTAACTTTGGTGACTTTTGCTCTGTTTGTTTGTTTGTTTGTTCAAAAAAAAAAAAAAAAAAATGGCCCTTGTCCTTATCTTGTTGTACAGGTAGCAGTTGAAATTGTACTTACCTCTAGGGTCTTTCAGCGAACTTATCCCTGGTTATGGGTATGCACTTTGTTGTACGTCGCTCTGGATAAGAGCGTCTGCCAAATGCCAATAATGTAATGTAATGTAATGTAATAACAACCCAAATACGCCTTATTTGGCAAGACCTTATTTGGTGAACAATTTTCAGCAATTTCAGCCTATAATTTGGCGGAACTTATACTATATACAATTGGTGTCCTGTCCGCGTATCGCAAAGCTCGTGATTGCCTAATTACTTTGAAGATAATAACTATTATAATAACTATTTGAAGAGCAATACATTTTGAGAATCAGTGGACACAGAAAGGTCAGTAATCGGGCATAAAGTTCGTGCCGGGTGATGCTGTTGCTGTCAGTTGTTAAGTCCGATGGCACCACAGCGAACCTTAACTTTATTTCTTTCTCTTTTTCAGCAAGGATGGAAGGAACGACTCGGCAGCTGGTAGGTAACCTTGAAATCGGCTAGCTATCTAACTCGCGTTTAAACAAATTAGGGTACTTCTGAAGAATTGCTGTCAGCTCCTTTTCGGAGTTTCTACAGTTCGTTAGTTTACTAGCCAGGTAGTTTACTACATTAAACGATTATCCCTGTGAATATGATCGAATGGGCACGTTAGTTCTGTTTGCATCTGTATGCCACAGGAGGTCGCGTGCTTGTCAGCGGAAGCGCTGCCTTCTGCAGCCATCGTTTTAC